>NW_027524867.1:0-26945 GCF_052094955.1 Ictidomys tridecemlineatus
CCTATAGGAGAAAACAGAGTGAAACCTAAAAATGAAAACGGTTACTGCAAACGAACGGTTTAACCTAGAAGAACGAAATTTGGTTAGCCAAGTGGTTTTAGTGTACTGATCATTACCTTAAAGAATCATCAAGATTGGGTGAAAAAATATATGCTGAGATTTCAGGATACTAGTCGTTTTTTGGAAGCTTGGCAACCCCTTTCCATGAAAGTGATTTTCGCCAGTCTCTGCTTAGGGCTACATCAAAAGCGAACACCATAGAGATAGAACTTGAAACTGCTTTATTGTGTCAAGTTTCAAAGAGCTAGCACAAACCGTGTTTGATTTAGAGTTCCAAATACATGTATCTCTATAGGAGAAAACAGAGTGAAACCTAAAAATGAAAACGGTTCCTGCAAACGAACGGTTTAACCTAGAAGAACGAAATTTGTTGAGCCAAGTGGTTTTGGTGTACTGATCATTATCTGAAAGAATCATCAAGATTGGGTGAAAAAATGTTTGCTGAGATTTAGGCAATTCGTAGTTTTTTGGAAGCTTGGCAACCCCTTTCCATGTAAGTGACTTTCGCCAGACTCTGCTTAGGGCTACATCAACAGCAAACAAATCATAAAGACAGAACTTGAAACTGCTTTATTGTGTCAAGTTTCAAAGAGCTAGCACAAACCGTGTTTGATTTAGAGTTCCAAATACATGTATCCCTATAGGAGAAAACAGAGTGAAACCTAAAAATGAAAACGGTTACTGCAAACGAACGGTTTAACCTAGAAGAAGGAAATTTGGTTAGCCAAGTGGTTTTGGTGTACTGATCATTACCTGAAAAATCAAAAAGATTGAGTGAAAAAATGTTTGCTGAGATTTCAGGCAACTCGTAGTTTTTTGGAAGCTTAGCAACCCCTTTCCATGAAAGTGATTTTCGCCAGTCTCTGCTTAGGGCTACATCAACAGCAAAAGAACCATAGAGATAGAACTTGAATCTGCTTTATTGTGTCAAGTTCCAAAGAGCTAGCACAAACCTTGTTTTTATTTAGAGTTCCAAATACATGTATCCCTATAGGAGAAAACAGAGTGAAACCTAAAAATGAAAATGGTTACTGCAAACGAACGGTTTAATCTAGAAGAACGAAATTGGGTGAGCCAAGTGCTTTTGGTGTACTGATCATTACCTGAAAGAATCATGAAGATTGGGCGAAAAAATGTTTGCTGAGATTTCAGGCAACTCGTAGTTTTTTGGAAGCTTGGCATCCCCTTTCCATGAAAGTGATTTTCACCAGTCTCTGCTTACGGCTACATCAACAGCAAACAAACCATAGAGATAGAACTTGAAACTGTTTATTGTGTCAAGTTTCAAAGAGCTAGCACAAACCGTGTTTGATTTAGAGTTCCAAATACATGTATCCCTATAGGAGAAAACAGAGTGAAACCTAAAAATGAAAACGGTTACTGTATACGAACGGTTTAACCTAGAATAACAAAATTTGGTGGGCCAAGTGGTTTCGGTTTACTGATCACTACCTGAAAGAATCATCAAGATTTGGTGAAAAGATGTTTGCTGAGATTTCAGGCAACAAGTAGTTTTTTGGAAGCTTGGCAACCCCTTTAAATGAAAGTGATTTTCTCCAGTCTCTGCTTAGGGCTACATCAACAGCAAACAAACCATAGTGATAGAACTTGAATCTGCTTTATTGTGTCAAGTTCCAAAGAGCTAGCACAAACCGTGTTTGATTTAGAGTTCCAAATACATGTATCCCTATAGGAGAAAACAGAGTGAAACCTAAAAATGAAAACGGTTACTGCAAACGAACGGTTTAACCTAGAAGAACGAAATTTGGTGAGCCAAGTGGTTTTGCTGTCCTCATTATTACCAGAAAGAATCATCAAGATTAGGTGAAAAAATGTTTGCTGAGATTTCAGGCAACTCGTAGTTATTTGGAAGCTTGGCAACCCCTTTCCATGAAAGACATTTTCGCCAGTCTCTCCTTAGGGCTACATCAACAGCAAACTAACTATAGAGATAGAACTTGAAACTGCTTTATTGTGTCAAGTTTCAAAGAGGTAGCACAAACCGTGTTTGATTTAGGGTTCCAAATACATGTATCCTTATAGGAGAAAACAGAGTGAAACCTAAAAATGAAAACGATAACTGCAAACGAACGGTTTAACCTAGAAGAACGAAATTTGGTGAGCCAAGTGGTTTTCGTATACTGATCACTACCTGAAAGAATCATCAAGATTGGGTGAAAAAATGTTCGCTGAGATTTCAGGCAACTCGTAGTTTTTTGGAAGCTTGGCAAACCCTTTAAATGAAAGTGATTTTCGCAAGTCTCTGCTTAGGGCTACATCAACAGCAAAAAACCACAGAGATAGAACTTGAAACTGCTTTATTGTGTCAAGTTTCAAAGAGCTAGCACAAACCGTGTTTGATTTAGAGTTCCAAATACATGTATCCCTATAGGAGAAAACAGAGTGAAACCTAAAATTGAAAACGGTTACTGCAAACGAACTGTTTAACCTAGAATAACGAAATTTGGTGGGCCAAGTGGTTTTGGTATACTGACCACTACCTGAAAGAATCATCAAGATTGGGTGAAAAACTCTTTGCTGAGATTTCAGGCAACTCGTATTTTTTGGAAGCTTGGCAACCCCTTTCCATAAAAGTGATTTTCGCCAGTCTCTGCTTAGGGCTACTTCAACAGCAAACAAATAATAGAGATAGACCTTGAAACTGATTTTTGTGTCAAGTTTCAAAGAGCTAGCACAAACCGTGTTTGATTTAGAGTTCCAAATACATGTATCCCTATAGGAGAAAACAGAGTGAATCCTAAAAATGAAAACGGTTACTGCAAACGAATGGTTTAACCTAGAAGAACGAAATTCGGTGAGCCAAGTTGTTTTGGTGTACCCATCATTACCTGAAAGAATCATCAAAATTGGGTGAAAAAATGTTTGCTGAGATTTCAGGCAACTCGTAGTTTTTTGGAAGCTTGGCAACCCCTTTCCATGAAAGTGATTTTCGCCAGTCTCTGCTTAGGGCTACATCAACAGCAAACAAACCATAGAGATAGAACTTGAAACTGCTTTATTGTGTCAAGTTTCAAAGAGCTAGCACAAACCGTGTTTGATTTAGAGTTCCAAATACATGTATCCCTATAGGAGAAAACAGAGTGAAACCGAAAAATGAAAACGGTTACTGCAAAGGAACGGTTTAACCTAGAAGAACGAAATTTGGTGAGCCAAGTGGTTTTGGTGTATTCATCATTACCTGAAAGAATCATCAAGATTGGGTGAAAAAATGTTTGCTGAGATTTCAGGCAACTCGTACATTTTTGGAAGCTTAGCAACCCCTTTCCATGAAAGTGATTTTCGCCAGTCTCTGCTTAGGGCTACATCAACAGCAAACAAACCATAGAGATAGAACTTGAAACTGCTTTATTGTGTCAAGTTTCAAAGAGATAGCACAAACCGTGTTTGATTTAGAGTTCCAAATACATGTATCCCTATAGGAGAAAACAGAGTGAAACCTAAAAATGAAAACGGTTACTGCAAACGAATGGTTTAACCTAGAATAAAGAAATTTGGTGAGCCAAGTGGTTTTGGTGTACTAATCATTAACTGAAAGAATCATCAAGATTGGGTGAAAAAATGTTTGCTGAGATTTCAGGCAACTCGTGGTTTTTTGGAAGCTTGGCAACCCCTTTCCATGAAAGTCATTTTTGCCATTCTCTGCTTAGGGCTATATCAACAGCAAACAAAGCATAGAGATAGACCTTGAAACTGCTTTATTGTGTCAAGTTTCAAAGAGCTAGCACAAACCGTGTTTGATTAAGAGTTCCAAATACATGTATCCCTATAGGAGAAAACAGAGTGAAACCGAAAAATGAAAACGGTTACTGCAAACGAACAGTTTAACCTAGAAGAACGAAATTTGGTGAGCCAAGTGGTTTTGGTGTACTCATCATTACCTGAAAGAATCATCAAGATTGGGTGAAAAAATGTTTGCTGAGATTTCAGGCAACTCGTACTTTTTTGGAAGCTTGGCAACCCCTTTTTATGAAAGTGATTTTCGCCAGTCTCTGCTTAGGGCTACATCAACAGCAAACAAACCATAGAGATAGAACTTGAAACTGCTTTATTGTGTCAAGTTTCAAAGAGCTAGCACAAACCGTGTTTGATTTAGAGTTCCAAATACATGTATCCCTATAGGAGAAAACCGAGTGAAACCTAAAAATGAAAACGGTTACTGCAAACGAACGGTTTAACCTAGAAGAACGGAATTGGGTGAGCCAAGTGGTTTTGGTGTACTGATCATTACCTGAAAGAATCATCAAGATTGGGTAAAAAAATATTTGCTGAGATTTCAGGCAACTCGTAGAACTTTGGAAGCTTGGCAACCCCTTTCCATTAAAGTGATTTTCTCCAGTCTCTGCTTATGGCTACATCAACAGCAAACAAACTGTAGAGATAGAACTTGAAACTGCTTTATTGTGTCAAGTTTCAAGGAGCTAGTACAAACCGTGTTTGATTTAGAGTTCCAAATACATGTATCCCTATAGGAGAAAACAGAGTGAAACCTAAAAATGAAAACAATTATTGAGTACAAACGGTTTAACCTAGAAGAACGAAAATTGGTTAGCCTAGTAGTTTTGGTGTACTGATCATTACCTGAAAGAATCATCAAGATTGGGTGAAAAAATGTTTGCTGAGATTTCAGGCAACTCGTAGTTTTTTGGAAGCTTGGCAACCCCTTTCCATGAAAGTGATTTTCGCCAGTCTCTGCTTAGGGCTACATCAACAGCAAACAAACCATAGAGATAGAACTTGAAACTGCTTTATTGTGTCAAGTTTCAAAGAGATAGCACAAACCGTGTTTGATTTAGAGTTCCAAATACATGTATCCCTATAGGAGAAAACAGAGTGAAACCTAAAAATGAAAACGGTTACTGCAAACGAATGGTTTAACCTAGAATAAAGAAATTTGGTGAGCCAAGTGGTTTTGGTGTACTAATCATTAACTGAAAGAATCATCAAGATTGGGTGAAAAAATGTTTGCTGAGATTTCAGGCAACTCGTGGTTTTTTGGAAGCTTGGCAACCCCTTTCCATGAAAGTCATTTTTGCCATTCTCTGCTTAGGGCTATATCAACAGCAAACAAAGCATAAAGATAGACCTTGAAACTGCTTTATTGTGTCAAGTTTCAAAGAGCTAGCACAAACCGTGTTTGATTAAGAGTTCCAAATACATGTATCCCTATAGGAGAAAACAGAGTGAAACCGAAAAATGAAAACGGTTACTGCAAACGAACAGTTTAACCTAGAAGAACGAAATTTGGTGAGCCAAGTGGTTTTGGTGTACTCATCATTACCTGAAAGAATCATCAAGATTGGGTGAAAAAATGTTTGCTGAGATTTCAGGCAACTCGTACTTTTTTGGAAGCTTGGCAACCCCTTTTTATGAAAGTGATTTTCGCCAGTCTCTGCTTAGGGCTACATCAACAGCAAACAAACCATAGAGATAGAACTTGAAACTGCTTTATTGTGTCAAGTTTCAAAGAGCTAGCACAAACCGTGTTTGATTTAGAGTTCCAAATACATGTATCCCTATAGGAGAAAACCGAGTGAAACCTAAAAATGAAAACGGTTACTGCAAACGAACGGTTTAACCTAGAAGAACGGAATTGGGTGAGCCAAGTGGTTTTGGTGTACTGATCATTACCTGAAAGAATCATCAAGATTGGGTAAAAAAATATTTGCTGAGATTTCAGGCAACTCGTAGAACTTTGGAAGCTTGGCAACCCCTTTCCATTAAAGTGATTTTCTCCAGTCTCTGCTTATGGCTACATCAACAGCAAACAAACTGTAGAGATAGAACTTGAAACTGCTTTATTGTGTCAAGTTTCAAGGAGCTAGTACAAACCGTGTTTGATTTAGAGTTCCAAATACATGTATCCCTATAGGAGAAAACAGAGTGAAACCTAAAAATGAAAACAATTATTGAGTACAAACGGTTTAACCTAGAAGAACGAAAATTGGTTAGCCTAGTAGTTTTGGTGTACTGATCATTACCTGAAAGAATCATCAAGATTGGGTGAAAAAATGTTTGCTGAGATTTCAGGCAACTCGTAGTTTTTTGGAAGCTTGGCAACCCCTTTCCATTAAAGTGATTTTCGCCAGTCTCTGCATAGGACTACATCAACAGCAAACAAACCATAGTGATAGATCTTGAAACTGCTATATTGTGTCAAGTTTCAAAGAGCTAGCACAAACCGTGTTTGATTTAGAGTTCCAAATACATGTATCCCTATAGGAGAAAACAGAGTGAACCTAAAAATGGAACCGGTTACTGCAAACGAACGGTTTAACCTAGAAGAACGAAATTTGGAGAGCCAAGTGGTTTTGGTGTAATGATCATTACCTGAAAGAATCATCAAGATTGGGTGAAAAAATGTTTGCTGAGATTTCAGGCAACTCGTGGTTTTTTGGAAGCTTGGCAACCCCTTTCCATGAAAGTCATTTTCGCCATTCTCTGCTTAGGGCTACATCAACAGCAAACAAACAATAGAGATAGACCTTGAAACTGCTTTATTGTGTCAAGTTTCAAAGAGCTAGCACAAACCGTGTTTGATTAAGAGTTCCAAATACATGTATCCCTATAGGAGAAAACAGACTGAAACCGAAAAATGAAAACGGTTACTGCAAACGAACAGTTTAACCTAGAAGAACGAAATTTGGTGAGCCAAGTGGTTTTGGTGTACTCATCATTACCTGAAAGAATCATCAAGATTGGGTAAAAAAATGTTTGCTGAGATTTCAGGCAACTCGTACTTTTTTGGAAGCTTGGCAACCCCTTTCCATGTAAGTGATTTTCGCCAGTCTCTGCTTAGGGCTACATTAACAGCAAACAAACCATAGAGATAGAACTTGAAACTGCTTTATTGTGAAAAGTTTCAAAGAGCTAGCACAAACCGTGTTTGATTTAGAGTTCCAAATACATGTATCCCAATAGGAGAAAACCGAGTGAAACCTAAAAATGAAAACGGTTACTGCAAACGAACGGTTTAACCTAGAAGAACGAAATTGGGTGAGCCAATTGGTTTTGGTGTACTGATCATTACCTGAAAGAATCATCAAGATTGGGTGAAAAAATATTTGCTGAGATTTCAGGCAACTCGTAGAATATTGGAAGCTTGGCAACCCCTTTCCATTAAAGTGATTTTCGCCAGTCTCTGCTTAGGGCTACATCAACAGCAAACAAACCATAGAGATAGAACTTGAAACTGTTTTATTGTGTCAAGTTTCAAAGAGCTAGCACAAACCGTGTTTGATTTAGAGTTCCAAATACATGTATCCCTATAGGAGAAAACAGAGTGAAACCTAAAAATGAAAACGTTTACTGCAAACGAACGGACTAAACTAGAAGAATGAAATTTGGTGAGCCAAGTGGTTTTGGTGTACTCATTATTACCTGAAAGAATCATCAAGATTGGGTGAAAAAATGTTTGCTGAGATTTCAGGCAACTCGTAGTTATTTGGAAGCTTGGCAACCCCTTTCCATGAAAGTCATTTTCGCCAGTCTTTGCTTAGGGCTACATCAACAGCAAACAAACCATAGAGATAGAAATTGAAACTGCTTTATTGTGTCAAGTTTCAAAGAGCTAGCACAAACCGTGTTTGATTTAGAGTTCCAAATACATGTATCCCTATAGGAGAAAACAGAGTGAAACCTAAAAATGAAAACGGTTACTGCAAATGAACAGTTTAACCTAGAAGAACGAAATTTGGTGAGCCAAGTGGATTTGCTGTACTGATCAGTAACTGAAAGAATCATCAAGATTGGGTGAAAAAATGTGTGCTGAGATTTCAGGCAACTCGTGGTTTTTTGGAAGCTTGGCAACCCCTTTCCATGAAAGTCATTTTCGCCAGTCTCTGTTTAGGGCTACATCAACAGCAAACAAACCATACAGATAGACCTTGAAACTGCTTTATTGTGTCAAGTTTCAAAAAGCTAGCACAAACCGTGTTTGATTTAGAGTTCCAAATACATGTATCCCTATAGGAGAAAACAGAGTGAAACCGAAAAATGAAAACGGTTACTGCAAAGGAACGGTTTAACCTAGAAGAACGAAATTTGGTGAGCCAAGTGGTTTTGGTGTACTCATCATTACCTGAAAGAATCATCAAAATTGGGTGAAAAAATGTTTGCTGAGATTTCAGGAAACTCGTAGTTTTTTGGAAGCTTGGCAACCCCTTTCCATAAAAGTGATTTTCGCCAGTCTCTGCTTAGGGCTACATCAACAGCAAACAAATCATAGAGATAGACCTTGAAACTGATTTTTGTGTCAAGTTTCAAAGAGCTAGCACAAACCGTGTTTGATTTAGAGTTCCAAATACATGTATCCCTATAGGAGAAAACAGAGTGAAGCCTAAAAATGAAAACAGTTACTGCAAACGAATGGTTTAACCTAGAAGAACGAAATTTGGTGAGCCAAGTTGTTTTGGTGTACTCATCATTACCTGAAAGAATCATCAAAATTGGGTGAAAAAATGTTTGCTGAGATTTCAGGCAACTCGTAGTTTTTTGGAAGCTTGGCAACCCCTTTCCATGAAAGTGATTTTCGCCAGTCTCTGCTTAGGGCTACATCAACAGCAAACAAACCATAGAGATAGATCTTGAAACTGCTTTATTGTGTCAAGTTTCAAAGAGCTAGTACAAACCGTGTTTGATTTAGAGTTCCAAATACATGTATCCCTGTAGGAGAAAACAGAGTGAAACCTAAAAATGAAAACGGTTACTGCAAAGGAACGGTTTAACCTAGAAGAACGAAATTTGGTGAGCCAAGTGGTTTTGGTGTACTGATCCTTACCTGAAAGAATCATCAAGATTGGGTGAAAAAATGTTGGCTGAGATTTCAGGCAACTCGGAGTTTTTTGGAAGCTTGGCAACCCTTTTCCATGAAAGATATTTTCGCCAGTCTCTGCTTAGGGCTACATCAACAGCAAACAAAGCATAGAGATAGAACTTGAAACTGCTTTATTGTGTCAAGTTTCAAAGAGCTACCACAAACCTTGTTCGATTTAGAGTTCCAAATACATGTATCCCTATAGGAGATAACAGAGTGAAACCTAAAAATGAAAACGGTTACTGCCAACGAACGATTAACCTAGAAGAACGAAATTTGGTGAGCCAAGTGGTTTTGGTGTACTGATCATTACCTGAAAGAATCATCAAGATTGGGTGAAAAAATGGTGGCTGAGATTTCAGGCAACTCGTAGTTTTTTGGAAGCTTGGCTACCCCTTTCCATGAAAGTGATTTTCGCCACTCTCTGCTTAGGGCTACATCTACAGCAAACAAAGCATATAGATAGAACTTGAAACTGCTTTATTGTGTCTAGTTTCAAAGAGCTACCACAAACCGTGTTCGATTTAGACTTCCAAATACATGTATCCCTATAGGAGAAAACAGAGTGAAACCTAAAAATGAAAACGGTTACTGCCAACGAACGGTTTTACCTAGAAGAACGAAATTTGGTGAGCCAAGTGGTTTTTGTGTACTGATCATTACCTGAAAGAATCACCAAGATTGGGTGAAAAAATGTTGGCTGAGATTTCAGGCAACTCGTAGTTTTTTGGAAGCTTGGCAACCCCTTTTCATGAAAGTGATTTTCGCCACTCTCTGCTTAGGGCTACATCAACAGCAAACAAAGCATAGAGATAGAACTTGAAACTGCTTTATTGTGAAAAGTTTCAAAGAGCTAGCACAAACCGTGTTTGATTTAGAGTTCCAAATACATGTATCCCAATAGGAGAAAACCGAGTGAAACCTAAAAATGAAAACGGTTACTGCAAACGAACGGTTTAACCTAGAAGAACGAAATTGGGTGAGCCAATTGGTTTTGGTGTACTGATCATTACCTGAAAGAATCATCAAGATTGGGTGAAAAAATATTTGCTGAGATTTCAGGCAACTCGTAGAATATTGGAAGCTTGGCAACCCCTTTCCATTAAAGTGATTTTCGCCAGTCTCTGCTTAGGGCTACATCAACAGCAAACAAACCATAGAGATAGAACTTGAAACTGTTTTATTGTGTCAAGTTTCAAAGAGCTAGCACAAACCGTGTTTGATTTAGAGTTCCAAATACATGTATCCCTATAGGAGAAAACAGAGTGAAACCTAAAAATGAAAACGTTTACTGCAAACGAACGGACTAAACTAGAAGAATGAAATTTGGTGAGCCAAGTGGTTTTGGTGTACTCATTATTACCTGAAAGAATCATCAAGATTGGGTGAAAAAATGTTTGCTGAGATTTCAGGCAACTCGTAGTTATTTGGAAGCTTGGCAACCCCTTTCCATGAAAGTCATTTTCGCCAGTCTTTGCTTAGGGCTACATCAACAGCAAACAAACCATAGAGATAGAAATTGAAACTGCTTTATTGTGTCAAGTTTCAAAGAGCTAGCACAAACCGTGTTTGATTTAGAGTTCCAAATACATGTATCCCTATAGGAGAAAACAGAGTGAAACCTAAAAATGAAAACGGTTACTGCAAATGAACAGTTTAACCTAGAAGAACGAAATTTGGTGAGCCAAGTGGATTTGCTGTACTGATCAGTAACTGAAAGAATCATCAAGATTGGGTGAAAAAATGTGTGCTGAGATTTCAGGCAACTCGTGGTTTTTTGGAAGCTTGGCAACCCCTTTCCATGAAAGTCATTTTCGCCAGTCTCTGTTTAGGGCTACATCAACAGCAAACAAACCATACAGATAGACCTTGAAACTGCTTTATTGTGTCAAGTTTCAAAAAGCTAGCACAAACCGTGTTTGATTTAGAGTTCCAAATACATGTATCCCTATAGGAGAAAACAGAGTGAAACCGAAAAATGAAAACGGTTACTGCAAAGGAACGGTTTAACCTAGAAGAACGAAATTTGGTGAGCCAAGTGGTTTTGGTGTACTCATCATTACCTGAAAGAATCATCAAAATTGGGTGAAAAAATGTTTGCTGAGATTTCAGGAAACTCGTAGTTTTTTGGAAGCTTGGCAACCCCTTTCCATAAAAGTGATTTTCGCCAGTCTCTGCTTAGGGCTACATCAACAGCAAACAAATCATAGAGATAGACCTTGAAACTGATTTTTGTGTCAAGTTTCAAAGAGCTAGCACAAACCGTGTTTGATTTAGAGTTCCAAATACATGTATCCCTATAGGAGAAAACAGAGTGAAGCCTAAAAATGAAAACAGTTACTGCAAACGAATGGTTTAACCTAGAAGAACGAAATTTGGTGAGCCAAGTTGTTTTGGTGTACTCATCATTACCTGAAAGAATCATCAAAATTGGGTGAAAAAATGTTTGCTGAGATTTCAGGCAACTCGTAGTTTTTTGGAAGCTTGGCAACCCCTTTCCATGAAAGTGATTTTCGCCAGTCTCTGCTTAGGGCTACATCAACAGCAAACAAACCATAGAGATAGATCTTGAAACTGCTTTATTGTGTCAAGTTTCAAAGAGCTAGTACAAACCGTGTTTGATTTAGAGTTCCAAATACATGTATCCCTGTAGGAGAAAACAGAGTGAAACCTAAAAATGAAAACGTTTACTGCAAAGGAACGGTTTAACCTAGAAGAACGAAATTTGGTGAGCCAAGTGGTTTTGGTGTACTGATCCTTACCTGAAAGAATCATCAAGATTGGGTGAAAAAATGTTGGCTGAGATTTCAGGCAACTCGGAGTTTTTTGGAAGCTTGGCAACCCTTTTCCATGAAAGATATTTTCGCCAGTCTCTGCTTAGGGCTACATCAACAGCAAACAAAGCATAGAGATAGAACTTGAAACTGCTTTATTGTGTCAAGTTTCAAAGAGCTACCACAAACCTTGTTCGATTTAGAGTTCCAAATACATGTATCCCTATAGGAGATAACAGAGTGAAACCTAAAAATGAAAACGGTTACTGCCAACGAACGATTAACCTAGAAGAACGAAATTTGGTGAGCCAAGTGGTTTTGGTGTACTGATCATTACCTGAAAGAATCATCAAGATTGGGTGAAAAAATGGTGGCTGAGATTTCAGGCAACTCGTAGTTTTTTGGAAGCTTGGCTACCCCTTTCCATGAAAGTGATTTTCGCCACTCTCTGCTTAGGGCTACATCTACAGCAAACAAAGCATATAGATAGAACTTGAAACTGCTTTATTGTGTCTAGTTTCAAAGAGCTACCACAAACCGTGTTCGATTTAGACTTCCAAATACATGTATCCCTATAGGAGAAAACAGAGTGAAACCTAAAAATGAAAACGGTTACTGCCAACGAACGGTTTTACCTAGAAGAACGAAATTTGGTGAGCCAAGTGGTTTTTGTGTACTGATCATTACCTGAAAGAATCACCAAGATTGGGTGAAAAAATGTTGGCTGAGATTTCAGGCAACTCGTAGTTTTTTGGAAGCTTGGCAACCCCTTTTCATGAAAGTGATTTTCGCCAGTCTCTGCTTAGGGCTACATCAACAGCAAACAAAGCATAGAGATAGAACTTGAAACTGCTTTATTGTGTCAAGTTTCAAAGAGCTACCACAATCCGTGTTTGATTTAGAGTTCCAAATACATGTATCCCTATAGGAGAAAACACAGTGAAACCTAAAAATCAAAACGGTTACTGCAAAAGAACTGTTTAACCTAGAAGAACGAAATTTGGTAAGCCAAGTGGTTTTGGTGTACTGATCATTACCTGAAAGAATCACCAAGATTGGGTGAAAAAATGTTGGCTGAGATTTCAGGCAACTCGTAGTTTTTTGGTAGCTTGGCAACCCCTTTCCATGAAAGTGATTTTCGCCAGTCTCTGCTTAGGGCTACATCAACAGCAAACAAAGCATAGAGATAGAACTTGAAACTGCTTTATTGTGTCAAGTTTCAAAGAGCTATCACAAACCGTGTTTGATTTAGAGTTCCAAATACATGTATCCCAATAGGAGAAAACAGAGTGAAACCTAAAAATGAAAACGGTTACTGCAAAAAAACGGTTTAACCTAGAAGAACGAAATTTGGTGAGCCAAGTGGTTTTGGTGTACTAATCATTACCTGACAGAATCATCAAGATTGGTTGAAAAAATGTTGGCTGAGATTTCAGGAAACTCGTAGTTTTTGGAAGCTTGGCAACCCCTTTCCATGAAAGTGATTTTCGCCACTCTCTGCTTAGGGCTACATCAACAGCAAACAAACCATAGAGACAGAACTTGAAACTGCTTTATTGTGTCAAGTTTCAAAGAGCTAACAGAAACCGTTTTCGATTTAGAGTTCCAAATATATGTATCCCTATAGGAGAAAACAGAGTGAAACCTAAAAATGAAAACGGTTACTGCCAACGAACGGTTTAACCTAGAAGAACGAAATTTGGTGAGCCAAGTGGTTTTGGTGTACTGATCATTACCTGAAAGAATCATCAAGATTGGGTGAAAAAATGTGTGCTGAGATTTCAGGCAACTCGTGGTTTTTTGGAAGCTTGGCAACCCCTTTCCATGAAAGTCATTTTCGCCAGTCTCTGTTTAGGGCTACATCAACAGCAAACAAACCATACAGATAGACCTTGAAACTGCTTTATTGTGTCAAGTTTCAAAAAGCTAGCACAAACCGTGTTTGATTTAGAGTTCCAAATACATGTATCCCTATAGGAGAAAACAGAGTGAAACCGAAAAATGAAAACGGTTACTGCAAAGGAACGGTTTAACCTGGAAGAACGAAATTTGGTGAGCCAAGTGGTTTTGGTGTACTCATCATTACCTGAAAGAATCATCAAAATTGGGTGAAAAAATGTTTGCTGAGATTTCAGGCAACTCGTAGTTTTTTGGAAGCTTGGCAACCCCTTTCTATGAAAGTGATTTTCGCCAGTCTCTGCTTAGGGCTACATCAACAGCAAACAAACTATAGATAGAACTTGAAACTGCTTTATTGTGTCAAGTTTCAAAGACTTAGCACAAACCATGTTTCATTTAGAGTTCCAAATACATGTATCCCTATAGGAGAAAACAGAGTGAAACCTAAAAATGAAAACGGTTACTGCAAATGAACGGTTTAAACTAGAAGAACAAAATTTGGTGAGATAAGTGGTTTTGGTGTACTGATCATTACCTGAAAGTATCATCAAAATTGGGTGAAAATATGTTTGCTGAGATTTCAGGCAACACATAGTTTTTTGGAAGCTTGGCAACCCCTTTCCATGAAAATGATTTTCGCCAGTCTCTGCTTAGGGCTACATCAACAGCTTACAAACCATAGAGATAGAACTTGAAACTGCTTTATTGTGTCAAGTTTCAAAGAGCTAGCATAAACCGTGTTTGATTTAGAGTTCCAAATACATGTATCCCTATAGGAGAAAACAGAGTGAAACCTAAAATTGAAAACGGTTACTGGAAACGAACGGTTTCACCTAGAAGAACGAAACTTGGTAAGCCAAGTGGTTTTGGTGTACTTATCATTACCTGAAAGAATCATCAAGATTGGGTGAAAAAATCTTGGCTGAGATTTCAGGCAACTCGTAGTTTTTTGGAAGCTTGGCTACCTTTTTCCATGAAAGTGATTTTCGCCAGTCTCTGCTTAGAGCTACATCAACAGCAAACAAACTATAGATAGTACTTGAAACTACTTTATTGTGTCAAGTTTCAAAGAGCTACAACAAACCGTGTTTGATTTAGAGTTCCAAATACATGTATCCCTATAGGAGAAAACAGAGTGAAACCTAAAAATGAAAACGGTTACTGCAAACGAACGGTTTAACCTAAAAGAACGAAACTTGGTGAGCCAAGTGGTTTTGGTGTACTGATCATTACCTGAAAGAATCATCAAGATTGGGTGAAAAAATGTTGGCTGAGATTTCAGGCAACTCGTAGTTTTTTGGAAGCTTGGCTACCCCTTTACATGAAAGTGATTTTCGCCAGTCTCTGCTTAGGGCTACATCAACAGCAAACAAATTATAGAGATAGAACTTGAAACTGCTTTATTGTGTCAAGTTTCAAAGAGCTAGCACAAACCGTGTTTGATTTAGAGTTCCAAATACATGTATCCCTATAGGAGAAAACAGAGTGAAACCTAAAAATGAAAATGGTTACTGCAAACGAACGGTTTAACCTAAAAGAACGAAACTTGGTGAGCCAAGTGGATTTGGTGTACTGATAATTACCTGAAAGAATCATCAAGATTGGGTGAAAAAATGTTGGCTGAGATTTCAGGCAACTCGTAGTTTTTTGGAAGCTTGGCTACCCCTTTCCATGAAAGTGATTTTCGCCAGTCTCTGCTTAGGGCTACATCAACAGCAAACAAACATTAGATAGTACTTGAAACTGCTTTATTGTGTCAAGTTTCAAAGAGCTAGCACAAACCGTGTTTGATTTAGAGTTCCAAATACATGTATCCCTATAGGAGAAAAGAGAGTGAAACCTAAAAATGAAAACGGTTACTGCAAACGAACGGTTTAACCTAGAAGAACGAAATTGGGTAAGCCAAGTGGATTTGGTGTACTGATCATTACCTGAAAGAATCATCAAGATTTGGTGAAAAAATGTTTGCTGAGATTTCAGGCAACTCGTAGTTTTTTGGAAGCTTGGCTACCTTTTTCCATGAAAGTGATTTTCGCCAGTCTCTGCTTAGAGCTACATCAACAGCAAACAAACTATAGATAGTACTTGAAACTACTTTATTGTGTCAAGTTTCAAAGAGCTACAACAAACCGTGTTTGATTTAGAGTTCCAAATACATGTATCCCTATAGGAGAAAACAGAGTGAAACCTAAAAATGAAAACGGTTACTGCAAACGAACGGTTTAACCTAAAAGAACGAAACTTGGTGAGCCAAGTGGTTTTGGTGTACTGATCATTACCTGAAAGAATCATCAAGATTGGGTGAAAAAATGTTGGCTGAGATTTCAGGCAACTCGTAGTTTTTTGGAAGCTTGGCTACCCCTTTACATGAAAGTGATTTTCGCCAGTCTCTGCTTAGGGCTACATCAACAGCAAACAAATTATAGAGATAGAACTTGAAACTGCTTTATTGTGTCAAGTTTCAAAGAGCTAGCACAAACCGTGTTTGATTTAGAGTTCCAAATACATGTATCCCTATAGGAGAAAACAGAGTGAAACCTAAAAATGAAAATGGTTACTGCAAACGAACGGTTTAACCTAAAAGAACGAAACTTGGTGAGCCAAGTGGATTTGGTGTACTGATAATTACCTGAAAGAATCATCAAGATTGGGTGAAAAAATGTTGGCTGAGATTTCAGGCAACTCGTAGTTTTTTGGAAGCTTGGCTACCCCTTTCCATGAAAGTGATTTTCGCCAGTCTCTGCTTAGGGCTACATCAACAGCAAACAAACATTAGATAGTACTTGAAACTGCTTTATTGTGTCAAGTTTCAAAGAGCTAGCACAAACCGTGTTTGATTTAGAGTTCCAAATACATGTATCCCTATAGGAGAAAAGAGAGTGAAACCTAAAAATGAAAACGGTTACTGCAAACGAACGGTTTAACCTAGAAGAACGAAATTGGGTAAGCCAAGTGGATTTGGTGTACTGATCATTACCTGAAAGAATCATCAAGATTTGGTGAAAAAATGTTTGCTGAGATTTCAGGCAACTCGTAGTTTTTTGGAAGCTTGGCTACCCCTTTCCATGAAAGTGATTTTCGCCACTCTCTGCTTAGGGCTACATCAACAGCAAACAAACCATTGAGATAGAACTTGAAACTGCTTTATTGTGTCAAGTTTCAAAGACTTATCACAAACCATGTTTCATTTAGAGTTCCAAATACATGTATCCCTATAGAAGAAAACAGAGTGAAACCTAAAAATGTAAACGGTTACTGCAAACGAACGGTTTAACCTAGAAGAACGAAATTTGGTGAGCCAAGTGGTTTTAGTGTACTGATCATTACCTTAAAGAATCATCAAGATTGGGTGAAAAAATATTTGCTGAGATTTCAAGATACTAGTAGTTTTTTGGAAGCTTGGCAACCCCTTACCATGAAAGTGATTTTCGCCAGTCTCTGCTTAGGGCTACATCAAAAGCAAACACCATAGAGATAGAACTTGAAACTGCTTTATTGTGTCAAGTTTCAAAGAGCTACAACAAACCGTGTTTGATTTAGAGTTCCAAATACATGTATCCCTATAGGAGAAAACAGAGTGAAAACTAAAAATGAAAACGGTTACTGCAAAGGAACGGTTTAACCTAGAAGAACGAAATTGGGTGAGCCAATTGGTTTTGGTGTACTGATCATTACCTGAAAGAATCATCAAGATTGGGTGAAAAAATGTTTGCTGAGATTTCAGGCAACTCGTAGTTTTTTGGAAGCTTGGCAACCTTTTTAAATGAAAGTGATTTTTGCCAGTCTCTGCTTAGGGCTACATCAACAGCAAACAAACCATAGAGATAGAACTTGAATCTTATTTATTGTGTCAAGTTTCAAAGAGCTAGCACAAAC
This sequence comes from Ictidomys tridecemlineatus, assembly GCF_052094955.1. Classification (NCBI taxonomy): domain Eukaryota; kingdom Metazoa; phylum Chordata; class Mammalia; order Rodentia; family Sciuridae; genus Ictidomys; species Ictidomys tridecemlineatus. The sequence continues at coordinate 17,443 of NW_027524867.1, forward strand.
CGTGTTCGATTTAGAGTTCCAAATACATGTATCCCTATAGGAGAAAACAGAGTGAAACCTAAAAATGAAAACGGTTACTGCAAACGAACGGTTTAACCTAGAAGAACGAAATTTGGTGAGCCAAGTGGTTTTGGTATACTGATCACTACCTGAAAGAATCATCAAGATTGGGTGAAAAAAGGTTCGCTGAGATTTCAGGCAACTCGTAGTTTTTTGGAAGATTGGCAACCCCTTAAAATGAAAGTGATTTTCGCCAGTCTCTGCTTAGGGCTACATCAACAGCAAACAAACCACAGAGATAGAACTCGAAACTGCTTTATTGTGTCAAGTTTCAAAGAGTTAGCACAAACCGTGTTTGATTTAGAGTTCCAAATACATGTATTCCTATAGGAGAAAACAGAGTGAAACCTAAAATTGAAAACGGTTACTGCCAACGAACGGTTTAACCTAGAATAACGAAATTTGGTGGGCCAAATGGTTTTGGTATACTGATCAGTAACTGAAAGAATCATCAAGATTGGGTGAAAAAATGTTTGCTGAGATTTCAGGCAACTCGTAGTTTTTTGGAAGCTTGGCAACCCCTTTAAATGAAAGTGATTTTCTCCAGTCTCTGCTTAGGGCTACATCAACTGCAAACAAACCATAGAGATAGAACTTGAAACTGCTTTATTGTGTCAAGATTCAAAGAGCTAGCACAAACCGTGTTTGATTTAGAGTTCCAAATACATGTATCCCTATAGGAGAAAACAGAGTGAAACCTAAAAATGAAAACGGTTACTGCAAACGAACGGTTTAACCTAGAAGTACGAAATTTGGTGAGCCAAGTGATTATGGTGTACTGATAATTACCTGAAAGAATCATCAGGATTGGGTGAAAAAATGTTGGCTGAGATTTCAGGCAACTCGTAGTTTTTTGGAAGCTTGGAAACCCCTTTCCATGAAAGTGATTTTCGCCAGTCTCTGCTTAGGGCTACATCAACAGCAAACAAACCATAGAGAGAGAACTTGAAACTGCTTTATTGTGTCAAATTTCAAAGAGCTAGCACAAACCGTGTTTGATTTAGAGTTCCAAATACATGTATCCCTATAGGAGAAAACAGAGTGAAACCTAAAAATGAAAACGGTTACTGCAAACGAACGGTTTAACCTAGAAGTACGAAATTTGGTGAGCCAAGTGGTTTTAGTGTACTGATCATTACCTGAAAGAATCATCAAGATTGGGTGAAAAATGTTGGCTGAGATTTCAGGCAACTCATAGTTTTTTGGAAGCTAGGGAACCCCTTTCCATGAAAGTGATTTTCGCCAGTCTCTGCTTAGGGCTACATCAACAGCAAACAAATTATAGAGATAGAACTTGAAACTGCTTTATTGTGTCAAGTTTCAAAGAGGTAGCACAAACCGTGTTTGATTTAGAGTTCCAAACACATGTATCCCTATAGGAGAAAACAGAGTGAAACCTAAAAATGAAAACGGTTACTGCAAACGAATGGTTTAAACTCGAAGAACGAAATTTGGTGAACCAAGTGGTTTTGGTGTAATGATCATTACCTGAAAGAATCATCAAGATTGGGTGAAAAAATGTTTGCTGAGATTTCAGGTAACTCGTAGTTTTTTGGAAGCTTGTCAACTCCTTTCCATGAAAGTGATTTTCGCCAGTCTCTGCTTAGGGCTACATCAACAGCAAACAAACCATAGAGATAGAACTTGAAACTGCTTTATTGTGTCAAGTTTCAAAGACCTAGCACAAACCGTGTTTGATTTAGAGTTCCAAATACATGTATCCCTATAGGAGAAAACAGAGTGAAACCTAAAAATGAAAACGGTTACTGCAAACGAACGGTTTAACCTAGAAGAACGAAATTTGGTTAGCCAAGTGGTTTTAGTGTACTGATCATTACCTTAAACAATCATCAAGATTGGGTGAAAAAATATATGCTGAGATTTCAGGATACTAGTCGTTTTTTGGAAGCTTGGCAACCCCTTTCCATGAAAGTGATTTTCGCCAGTCTCTGCTTAGGGCTACATCAAAAGCGAACACCATAGAGATAGAACTTGAAACTGCTTTATTGTGTCAAGTTTCAAAGAGCTAGCACAAACCGTGTTTGATTTAGAGTTCCAAATACATGTATCTCTATAGGACAAAACAGAGTGAAACCTAAAAATGAAAACGGTTCCTGCAAACGAACGGTTTAACCTAGAAGAACGAAATTTGGTGAGCCAAGTGGTTTTGGTGTACTGATCATTATCTGAAAGAATCATCAAGATTGGGTGAAAAAATGTTTGCTGAGATTTAGGCAATTCGTAGTTTTTTGGAAGCTTGGCAACCCCTTTCCATGTAAGTGACTTTCGCCAGACTCTGCTTAGGGCTACATCAACAGCAAACAAACCATAAAGACAGAACTTGAAACTGCTTTATTGTGTCAAGTTTCAAAGAGCTAGCACAAACCGTGTTTGATTTAGAGTTCCAAATACATGTATCCCTATAGGAGAAAACAGAGTGAAACCTAAAAATGAAAACGGTTACTGCAAACGAACGGTTTAACCTAGAAGAAGGAAATTTGGTTAGCCAAGTGGTTTTGGTGTACTGATCATTACCTGAAAAATCAAAAAGATTGAGTGAAAAAATGTTTGCTGAGATTTCAGGCAACTCGTAGTTTTTTGGAAGCTTAGCAACCCCTTTCCATGAAAGTGATTTTCGCCAGTCTCTGCTTAGGGCTACATCAACAGCAAAAGAACCATAGAGATAGAACTTGAATCTGCTTTATTGTGTCAAGTTCCAAAGAGCTAGCACAAACCTTGTTTTATTTAGAGTTCCAAATACATGTATCCCTATAGGAGAAAACAGAGTGAAACCTAAAAATGAAAACGGTTACTGCAAACGAACGGTTTAATCTAGAAGAACGAAATTGGGTGAGCCAAGTGCTTTTGGTGTACTGATCATTACCTGAAAGAATCATGAAGATTGGGCGAAAAAATGTTTGCTGAGATTTCAGGCAACTCGTAGTTTTTTGGAAGCTTGGCATCCCCTTTCCATGAAAGTGATTTTCACCAGTCTCTGCTTACGGCTACATCAACAGCAAACAAACCATAGAGATAGAACTTGAAACTGTTTATTGTGTCAAGTTTCAAAGAGCTAGCACAAACCGTGTTTGATTTAGAGTTCCAAATACATGTATCCCTATAGGAGAAAACAGAGTGAAACCTAAAAATGAAAACGGTTACTGCAAACGAACGGTTTAACCTAGAATAACAAAATTTGGTGGGCCAAGTGGTTTCGGTTTACTGATCACTACCTGAAAGAATCATCAAGATTTGGTGAAAAGATGTTTGCTGAGATTTCAGGCAACAAGTAGTTTTTTGGAAGCTTGGCAACCCCTTTAAATGAAAGTGATTTTCTCCAGTCTCTGCTTAGGGCTACATCAACAGCAAACAAACCATAGTGATAGAACTTGAATCTGCTTTATTGTGTCAAGTTCCAAAGAGCTAGCACAAACCGTGTTTGATTTAGAGTTCCAAATACATGTATCCCTATAGGAGAAAACAGAGTGAAACCTAAAAATGAAAACGGTTACTGCAAACGTACGGTTTAACCTAGAAGAACGAAATTTGGTGAGCCAAGTGGTTTTGCTGTCCTCATTATTACCAGAAAGAATCATCAAGATTAGGTGAAAAAATGTTTGCTGAGATTTCAGGCAACTCGTAGTTATTTGGAAGCTTGGCAACCCCTTTCCATCAAAATGATTTTCGCCAGTCTCTCCTTAGGGCTACATCAACAGCAAACTAACTATAGAGATAGAACTTGAAACTGCTTTATTGTGTCAAGTTTCAAAGAGGTAGCACAAACCGTGTTTGATTTAGGGTTCCAAATACATGTATCCTTATAGGAGAAAACAGAGTGAAACCTAAAAATGAAAACGATAACTGCAAACGAACGGTTTAACCTAGAAGAACGAAATTTGGTGAGCCAAGTGGTTTTGGTATACTGATCACTACCTGAAAGAATCATCAAGATTGGGTGAAAAAATGTTCGCTGAGATTTCAGGCAACTCGTAGTTTTTTGGAAGCTTGGCAAACCCTTTAAATGAAAGTGATTTTCGCAAGTCTCTGCTTAGGGCTACATCAACAGCAAACAAATTATAGAGATAGAACTTGAAACTGCTTTATTGTGTCAAGTTTCAAAGAGGTAGCACAAACCGTGTTTGATTTAGAGTTCCAAACACATGTATCCCTATAGGAGAAAACAGAGTGAAACCTAAAAATGAAAACGGTTACTGCAAACGAATGGTTTAAACTCGAAGAACGAAATTTGGTGAACCAAGTGGTTTTGGTGTACTGATCATTACCTGAAAGAATCATCAAGATTGGGTGAAAAAATGTTTGCTGAGATTTCAGGTAACTCGTAGTTTTTTGGAAGCTTGTCAACTCCTTTCCATGAAAGTGATTTTCGCCAGTCTCTGCTTAGGGCTACATCAACAGCAAACAAACCATAGAGATAGAACTTGAAACTGCTTTATTGTGTCAAGTTTCAAAGACCTAGCACAAACCGTGTTTGATTTAGAGTTCCAAATACATGTATCCCTATAGGAGAAAACAGAGTGAAACCTAAAAATGAAAACGGTTACTGCAAACGAACGGTTTAACCTAGAAGAACGAAATTTGGTTAGCCAAGTGGTTTTAGTGTACTGATCATTACCTTAAACAATCATCAAGATTGGGTGAAAAAATATATGCTGAGATTTCAGGATACTAGTCGTTTTTTGGAAGCTTGGCAACCCCTTTCCATGAAAGTGATTTTCGCCAGTCTCTGCTTAGGGCTACATCAAAAGCGAACACCATAGAGATAGAACTTGAAACTGCTTTATTGTGTCAAGTTTCAAAGAGCTAGCACAAACCGTGTTTGATTTAGAGTTCCAAATACATGTATCTCTATAGGACAAAACAGAGTGAAACCTAAAAATGAAAACGGTTCCTGCAAACGAACGGTTTAACCTAGAAGAACGAAATTTGGTGAGCCAAGTGGTTTTGGTGTACTGATCATTATCTGAAAGAATCATCAAGATTGGGTGAAAAAATGTTTGCTGAGATTTAGGCAATTCGTAGTTTTTTGGAAGCTTGGCAACCCCTTTCCATGTAAGTGACTTTCGCCAGACTCTGCTTAGGGCTACATCAACAGCAAACAAACCATAAAGACAGAACTTGAAACTGCTTTATTGTGTCAAGTTTCAAAGAGCTAGCACAAACCGTGTTTGATTTAGAGTTCCAAATACATGTATCCCTATAGGAGAAAACAGAGTGAAACCTAAAAATGAAAACGGTTACTGCAAACGAACGGTTTAACCTAGAAGAAGGAAATTTGGTTAGCCAAGTGGTTTTGGTGTACTGATCATTACCTGAAAAATCAAAAAGATTGAGTGAAAAAATGTTTGCTGAGATTTCAGGCAACTCGTAGTTTTTTGGAAGCTTAGCAACCCCTTTCCATGAAAGTGATTTTCGCCAGTCTCTGCTTAGGGCTACATCAACAGCAAAAGAACCATAGAGATAGAACTTGAATCTGCTTTATTGTGTCAAGTTCCAAAGAGCTAGCACAAACCTTGTTTTATTTAGAGTTCCAAATACATGTATCCCTATAGGAGAAAACAGAGTGAAACCTAAAAATGAAAACGGTTACTGCAAACGAACGGTTTAATCTAGAAGAACGAAATTGGGTGAGCCAAGTGCTTTTGGTGTACTGATCATTACCTGAAAGAATCATGAAGATTGGGCGAAAAAATGTTTGCTGAGATTTCAGGCAACTCGTAGTTTTTTGGAAGCTTGGCATCCCCTTTCCATGAAAGTGATTTTCACCAGTCTCTGCTTACGGCTACATCAACAGCAAACAAACCATAGAGATAGAACTTGAAACTGTTTATTGTGTCAAGTTTCAAAGAGCTAGCACAAACCGTGTTTGATTTAGAGTTCCAAATACATGTATCCCTATAGGAGAAAACAGAGTGAAACCTAAAAATGAAAACGGTTACTGCAAACGAACGGTTTAACCTAGAATAACAAAATTTGGTGGGCCAAGTGGTTTCGGTTTACTGATCACTACCTGAAAGAATCATCAAGATTTGGTGAAAAGATGTTTGCTGAGATTTCAGGCAACAAGTAGTTTTTTGGAAGCTTGGCAACCCCTTTAAATGAAAGTGATTTTCTCCAGTCTCTGCTTAGGGCTACATCAACAGCAAACAAACCATAGTGATAGAACTTGAATCTGCTTTATTGTGTCAAGTTCCAAAGAGCTAGCACAAACCGTGTTTGATTTAGAGTTCCAAATACATGTATCCCTATAGGAGAAAACAGAGTGAAACCTAAAAATGAAAACGGTTACTGCAAACGTACGGTTTAACCTAGAAGAACGAAATTTGGTGAGCCAAGTGGTTTTGCTGTCCTCATTATTACCAGAAAGAATCATCAAGATTAGGTGAAAAAATGTTTGCTGAGATTTCAGGCAACTCGTAGTTATTTGGAAGCTTGGCAACCCCTTTCCATCAAAATGATTTTCGCCAGTCTCTCCTTAGGGCTACATCAACAGCAAACTAACTATAGAGATAGAACTTGAAACTGCTTTATTGTGTCAAGTTTCAAAGAGGTAGCACAAACCGTGTTTGATTTAGGGTTCCAAATACATGTATCCTTATAGGAGAAAACAGAGTGAAACCTAAAAATGAAAACGATAACTGCAAACGAACGGTTTAACCTAGAAGAACGAAATTTGGTGAGCCAAGTGGTTTTGGTATACTGATCACTACCTGAAAGAATCATCAAGATTGGGTGAAAAAATGTTCGCTGAGATTTCAGGCAACTCGTAGTTTTTTGGAAGCTTGGCAAACCCTTTAAATGAAAGTGATTTTCGCAAGTCTCTGCTTAGGGCTACATCAACAGCAAACAAATTATAGAGATAGAACTTGAAACTGCTTTATTGTGTCAAGTTTCAAAGAGGTAGCACAAACCGTGTTTGATTTAGAGTTCCAAACACATGTATCCCTATAGGAGAAAACAGAGTGAAACCTAAAAATGAAAACGGTTACTGCAAACGAATGGTTTAAACTCGAAGAACGAAATTTGGTGAACCAAGTGGTTTTGGTGTACTGATCATTACCTGAAAGAATCATCAAGATTGGGTGAAAAAATGTTTGCTGAGATTTCAGGTAACTCGTAGTTTTTTGGAAGCTTGTCAACTCCTTTCCATGAAAGTGATTTTCGCCAGTCTCTGCTTAGGGCTACATCAACAGCAAACAAACCATAGAGATAGAACTTGAAACTGCTTTATTGTGTCAAGTTTCAAAGACCTAGCACAAACCGTGTTTGATTTAGAGTTCCAAATACATGTATCCCTATAGGAGAAAACAGAGTGAAACCTAAAAATGAAAACGGTTACTGCAAACGAACGGTTTAACCTAGAAGAACGAAATTTGGTTAGCCAAGTGGTTTTAGTGTACTGATCATTACCTTAAACAATCATCAAGATTGGGTGAAAAAATATATGCTGAGATTTCAGGATACTAGTCGTTTTTTGGAAGCTTGGCAACCCCTTTCCATGAAAGTGATTTTCGCCAGTCTCTGCTTAGGGCTACATCAAAAGCGAACACCATAGAGATAGAACTTGAAACTGCTTTATTGTGTCAAGTTTCAAAGAGCTAGCACAAACCGTGTTTGATTTAGAGTTCCAAATACATGTATCTCTATAGGACAAAACAGAGTGAAACCTAAAAATGAAAACGGTTCCTGCAAACGAACGGTTTAACCTAGAAGAACGAAATTTGGTGAGCCAAGTGGTTTTGGTGTACTGATCATTATCTGAAAGAATCATCAAGATTGGGTGAAAAAATGTTTGCTGAGATTTCAGGCAATTCGTAGTTTTTTGGAAGCTTGGCAACCCCTTTCCATGTAAGTGACTTTCGCCAGACTCTGCTTAGGGCTACATCAACAGCAAACAAACCATAAAGACAGAACTTGAAACTGCTTTATTGTGTCAAGTTTCAAAGAGCTAGCACAAACCGTGTTTGATTTAGAGTTCCAAATACATGTATCCCTATAGGAGAAAACAGAGTGAAACCTAAAAATGAAAACGGTTACTGCAAACGAACGGTTTAACCTAGAAGAAGGAAATTTGGTTAGCCAAGTGGTTTTGGTGTACTGATCATTACCTGAAAAATCAAAAAGATTGAGTGAAAAAATGTTTGCTGAGATTTCAGGCAACTCGTAGTTTTTTGGAAGCTTAGCAACCCCTTTCCATGAAAGTGATTTTCGCCAGTCTCTGCTTAGGGCTACATCAACAGCAAAAGAACCATAGAGATAGAACTTGAATCTGCTTTATTGTGTCAAGTTCCAAAGAGCTAGCACAAACCTTGTTTTATTTAGAGTTCCAAATACATGTATCCCTATAGGAGAAAACAGAGTGAAACCTAAAAATGAAAACGGTTACTGCAAACGAACGGTTTAATCTAGAAGAACGAAATTGGGTGAGCCAAGTGCTTTTGGTGTACTGATCATTACCTGAAAGAATCATGAAGATTGGGCGAAAAAATGTTTGCTGAGATTTCAGGCAACTCGTAGTTTTTTGGAAGCTTGGCATCCCCTTTCCATGAAAGTGATTTTCACCAGTCTCTGCTTACGGCTACATCAACAGCAAACAAACCATAGAGATAGAACTTGAAACTGTTTATTGTGTCAAGTTTCAAAGAGCTAGCACAAACCGTGTTTGATTTAGAGTTCCAAATACATGTATCCCTATAGGAGAAAACAGAGTGAAACCTAAAAATGAAAACGGTTACTGCAAACGAACGGTTTAACCTAGAATAACAAAATTTGGTGGGCCAAGTGGTTTCGGTTTACTGATCACTACCTGAAAGAATCATCAAGATTTGGTGAAAAGATGTTTGCTGAGATTTCAGGCAACAAGTAGTTTTTTGGAAGCTTGGCAACCCCTTTAAATGAAAGTGATTTTCTCCAGTCTCTGCTTAGGGCTACATCAACAGCAAACAAACCATAGTGATAGAACTTGAATCTGCTTTATTGTGTCAAGTTCCAAAGAGCTAGCACAAACCGTGTTTGATTTAGAGTTCCAAATACATGTATCCCTATAGGAGAAAACAGAGTGAAACCTAAAAATGAAAACGGTTACTGCAAACGTACGGTTTAACCTAGAAGAACGAAATTTGGTGAGCCAAGTGGTTTTGCTGTCCTCATTATTACCAGAAAGAATCATCAAGATTAGGTGAAAAAATGTTTGCTGAGATTTCAGGCAACTCGTAGTTATTTGGAAGCTTGGCAACCCCTTTTCCATCAAAATGATTTTCGCCAGTCTCTCCTTAGGGCTACATCAACAGCAAACTAACTATAGAGATAGAACTTGAAACTGCTTTATTGTGTCAAGTTTCAAAGAGGTAGCACAAACCGTGTTTGATTTAGGGTTCCAAATACATGTATCCTTATAGGAGAAAACAGAGTGAAACCTAAAAATG
>NW_027524868.1:0-26941 GCF_052094955.1 Ictidomys tridecemlineatus
TTCTCCTATAGGGATACATGTATTTGGAACTCTAAATCAAACACGGTTTGTGCTAGCACTTTGAAACTTGACACCATAAAGCAGTTTCAAGTTCTATCTCTATGGTTTCTTTGCTGTTGATGTAGCCCTAAGCAGAGACTGGCGAGAATCACTTTCATGGAAAGGGCCTGCCAAGCTTCCAAAAAACTACGAGTTGCCTGAAATCTCAGGACACACTTTTTCACCCAATCTTGATGAAGCTTTCAGGTAATGATCAGTACACCAATCCCACTTGGCTCGCCAAATTTCGTTCTTCTAGGTGAAACCGTTCGTTGGCAGTAACCGGTTTCATTTTGAGGTTTCACTCTGTTTTCTCCTATAGGGATACATGTATTTGGAACTCTAAATCAAACACGGTTTGTGCTAGCTCTTTGAAACTTGACACCATAAAGCAGTTTCAAGTTCTATCTCTATGGTTTGTTTGCTGTTGATGTAGCCCTAAGCAGAGACTGGCGAGAATCACTTTCATGGAAAGGGCCTGCCAAGCTTCCAAAAAACTACTAGTTGCCTGAAATCTCAGCACACACTTTTTCACCCAATCTTGATGAAACTTTCAGGTAATGATCAGTACACCAATCCCACTTGGCTCGCCAAATATCGTTCTTCTAGGTGAAACCGTTCGTTGGCAGTAACCGGTTTCATTTTGAGGTTTCACTCTGTTTTCTCCTATAGGGATACATGTATTTGGAACTCTAAATCAAACACGGTTTGTGCTAGCTCTTTGAAACTTGACACCATAAAGCAGTTTCAAGTTCTATCTCTATGGTTTCTTTGCTGTTGATGTAGCCCTAAGCAGAGACTGGCGAGAATCACTTTCATGGAAAGGGCCTGCCAAGCTTCCAAAAAACTACGAGTTTCCTGAAATCTCAGCACACACTTTTTCACCCAATCTTGATGAAACTTTCAAGTAATGATCACTACACCAATCCCACTTGGCTCGCCAAATTTCGTTCTTCTAGGTGAAACCGTTCGTTGGCATTAACCGGTTTCATTTTGAGGTTTTACTCTGTTTTCTCCTATAGGGATACATGTATTTGGAACTCTAAATCAAACACGGTTTGTGCTAGCTCTTTGAAACTTGACACCATAAAGCAGTTTCAAGTTCTATCTCTATGGTTTGTTTGCTGTTGATGTAGCCCTAAGCAGAGACTGGCGAGAATCACTTTCATGGAAAGGGCCTGCCAAGCTTCCAAAAAACTACGAGTTGCCTGAAATCTCAGCACACACTTTTTCACCCAATCTTAATGAAACTTTCAGGTAATGATCAGTACACCAATCCCACTTGGCTCACCAAATTTCGTTCTTCTAGGTGAAACCGTTCGTTGGCAGTAACCGGTTTCATTTTGAGGTTTCACTCTGTTTTCTCCTATAGGGATACATGTATTTGGAACTCTAAATCAAACACGGTTTGTGCTAGCTCTTTGAAACTTGACAGTATAAACAGTTTCAAGTTCTATCTCTATGGTTTGTTTGCTGTTGATATAGCCCTAAGCAAAGACTGGCGAGAATCACTTTCATGGAAAGGGCCTGCCAAGCTTCCAAAATACTACGAGTTGCCTGAAATCTCAGCACACACTTTTTCACCCAATCTTGATGAAACTTTCAGGTAATGATCAGTACACCAATCCCACTTACCTCGCCAAATTTCGTTCTTCTAGGTGAAACCGTTCGTTGGCAGTAACCGGTTTCATTTTGAGGTTTCACTCTGTTTTCTCCTATAGGGATACATGTATTTGGAACTCTAAATCAAACACGGTTTGTGCTAGCTCTTTGAAACTTGACACCATAAAGCAGTTTCAAGTTCTCTCTCTATGGTTTCTTTGCTGTTGATGTAGCCCTAAGCAGAGACTGGCGAGAATCACTTTCATGGAAGAACCTGCCAAGCTTCCAAAAAACTACGAGTTGCCTGAAATCTCAGCACACACTTTTTCACCCAATCTTGATGAAACTTTCAGGTAATGATCACTACACCAATCCCACTTGGCTCGCCAAATCTTGTTCTTCTAGGTGAAACCATTCATTGGCAGTAACCGGTTTCATTTTGAGGTTTCACTCTGTTTTCTCCTATAGGGATACATGTATTTGGAACTCTAAATCAAACACGGTTTGTGCTAGCTCTTTGAAACTTGACACAATAAAGCAGTTTCAAGTTCTATCTCTATGGTTTGTTTGCTGTTGATGTAGCCCAAAGCAGAGACTGGCGGGAATCACTTTCATGGAAAGGGCCTGCCAAGCTTCCAAAAAACTACGAGTTGCCTGAAATCTCAGCACACACTTTTTCACCCAATCTTGATGAAACTTTCAGGTAATGATCACTACACCAATGTCACTTGGCTAGCCAAATTTCGTTCTTCTAGGTAAAATCGTTCATTGGCAGTAACCGGTTTCATTTTGAGTTTTCACTCTGTTTTCTCCTATAGGGATACATGTATTTGAAACTCTAAATCAAACACGGTTTGTGCTAGCTCTTTGAAACTTGACACAATAAAGCAGTTTCAAGTTCTATCTCTATGGTTTGTTTGCTGTTGATGTAGCCCTAAGCAGAGACTGGCGAGAATCACTTTCATGGAAGGGACTGCCAAGCTTCCAAAAAACTACGAGTTGCCTGAAATCTCAGCACACACTTTTTCACCCAATCTTGATGAAACTTTCAGGTAATGATCAGTACACCAATCCCACTGGGCTCGCCAAATTTCGTTCTTCTAGGTGAAACCGTTCGTTGGCAGTAACCGGTTTCATTTTGAGGTTTCACTCTGTTTTCTCCTATAGGGATACATGTATTTGGAACTCTAAATCAAACACGGTTTGTGCTAGCTCTTTGAAACTTGACACCATAAAGCAGTTTCAAGTTCTATCTCTATGGTTTGTTTGCTGTTGATGTAGCCCTAAGCAGAGACTGGCGAGAATCACTTTCATGGAAAGGGCCTGCCAAGCTTCCAAAAAACTACGAGTTGCCTGAAATCTCAGCACACACTTTTTCACCCAATCTTGATGAAACTTTCAGGTAATGATCAGTACACCAATCCCACTTGGCTCGCCAAATTTCGTTCTTCTAGGTGAAACCGTTTGTTGGCAGTAACCGGTTTCATTTTGAGGTTTCACTCTGTTTTCTCCTATAGGGATACATGTATTTGGAACTCTAAATCAAACACGGTTTGTGCTAGCTTTTTGAAACTTGACACCATAAAGCAGTTTCAAGTTCTATCTCTATGGTTTGTTTGCTGTTGATGTAGCCCTAAGCAGAGACTGGCGAGAATCACTTTCATGGAAAGGGCCTGACAAGCTTCCAAAAAACTACGAGTTGCCTGAAATCTCAGCACACACTTTTTCACCCAATCTTGATGAAACTTTCAGGTAATGATCAGTACACCTATCCCACTTGGCTCGCCAAATTTCGTTCTTCTAGGTGAAAGCGTTCGTTGGCAGTAACCGGTTTCATTTTGAGGTTTCACTCTGTTTTCTCCTATAGGGATACATGTATTTGGAACTCTAAATCAAACTCGGTTTGTGCTAGCTCTTTGAAACTTGACACCATAAAGCAGTTTCAAGTTCTATCTCTATGGTTTGTTTGCTGTTGATGTAGCCCTAAGCAGAGACTGGCGAGAATCACTTTCATTGAAAGGGCCTGCCAAGCTTCCAAAAAACTACGAGTTGCCTGAAATCTCAGCACACACTTTTTCACCCAATCTTGATGAAACTTTCAGGTAATGATCAGAACACCAATCCCACTTGGCTCGCCAAATTTCGTTCTTCTAGGTGAAACCGTTCGTTGGCAGTTACCGGTTTCATTTTGAGGTTTCACTCTGTTTTCTCCTATAGGGATACATGTATTTGGAACTCTAAATCAAACACGGTTTGTGCTAGCTCTTTGAAACTTGACACCATAAAGCAGTTTCAAGTTCTATCTCTATGGTTTGTTTGCTGTTGATGTAGCCCTAAGCAGAGACTGGCGAGAATCACTTTCATTGAAAGGGCCTGCCAAGCTTCCAAAAAACTACGAGTTGCCTGAAATCTCAGCACACACTTTTTCACCCAATCTTGATGAAACTTTCAGGTAATGATCACAACACCAATCCCACTTGGCTCGCCAAATTTCGTTCTTCTAGGTGAAACCGTTCGTTGGCAGTAACCGGTTTCATTTTGAGGTTTCACTCTGTTTTCTCCTATAGGGATACATGTATTTGGAACTCTAAATCAAACTCGGTTTGTGCTAGCTCTTTGAAACTTGACACCATAAAGCAGTTTCAAGTTCTATCTCTATGGTTTGTTTGCTGTTGATGGAGTTCTAAGCAGAGACTGGCGAGAATCACTTTCATGGAAAGGGCTTGCCAAGCTTTCAAAAAACTACGAGTTGCCTGAAATCTCAGCACACAATTTTTCACCCAATCTTGATGAAACTTTCAGGTAACGATCAGTACACCAATCCCACTTGGCTCGCCAAATTTCGTTCTTCTAGGTGAAACCGTTCATTGGCAGTAACCGGTTTCATTTTGAGGTTTCACTCTGTTTTCTCCTATAGGGATACATGTATTTGCAACTCTAAATCAAACACGGTTTGTGCTAGCTCTTTTAAACTTGACACCATAAAGCAGTTTCAAGTTCTATCTCTATGGTTTGTTTGCTGTTGATGTAGCCCTAAGCAGAGACTGGCGAGAATCACTTTCATGGAAAGGGCTTGCCAAGCTTCCAAAAAACTACGAGTTGCCTGAAATCTCAGCACACACTTTTTCACCCAATCTTGATCAAACTTTCAGGTAATGATCAGTACACCAATCCCACTTGGCTCACCAAATTTCGTTCTTCTAGGTGAAACCGTTCGTTGGCAGTAACCGGTTTCATTTTGAGGTTTCACTCTGTTTTCTCCTATAGGGATACATGTATTTGGAACTCTAAATCAAACACGGTTTGTGCTAGCTCTTTGAAACTTGACACCATAAAGCAGTTTCAAGTTCTATCTCTATGGTTTGTTTGCTGTTGATGTAGCCCTAAGCAGAGACTGGCGAGAATCACTTTCATGGAAAGGGCCTGCCAAGCTTCCAAAAAACTACGAGTTGCCTGAAATCTCAGCACACACTTTTTCACCCAATCTTGATGAAACTTTCAGGTAATGATCAGTACACCAATCCCACTTGGCTCGCCAAATTTCGTTCTTCTAGGTGAAACCGTTCGTTGGCAGTAACCGGTTTCATTTGAGGTTTCACTCTGTTTTCTCCTATAGGGATACATGTATTTGGAACTCTAAATCAAACACGGTTTGTGCTAGCTCTTTGAAAGTTGACACCATAAAGCAGTTTCAAGTTCTATCTCTATGGTTTGTTTGCTGTTGATGTAGCCCTAAGCAGAGACTGGCGAGAATCACTTTCATGGAAAGGGCCTGACAAGCTTCCAAAAAACTACGAGTTGCCTGAAATCTCAGCACACACTTTTTCACCCAATCTTGATGAAACTTTCAGGTAATGATCAGTACACCTATCCCACTTGGCTCGCCAAATTTCGTTCTTCTAGGTGAAAGCGTTCGTTGGCAGGAACCGGTTTCATTTTGAGGTTTCACTCTGTTTTCTCCTATAGGGATACATGTATTTGGAACTCTAAATCAAACACGGTTTGTGCTAGCTCTTTGAAACTTGACACCATAAAGCAGTTTCAAGTTCTATCTCTATGGTTTGTTTGCTGTTGATGTACCCCTAAGCAGAGACTGGCGAGAATCACTTTCATTGAAAGGGCCTGCCAAGCTTCCAAAAAACTACGAGTTGCCTGAAATCTCAGCACACACTTTTTCACCCAATTTTAATCAAACTTTCAGGTAATGATCAGTACACCAATCCCACTTGGCTCGCCAAAGTTCGTTCTTCTAGGTGAAACCGTTCGTTGGCAGTAACCGGTTTCATTTTGAGGTTTCACTCTGTTTTCTCCTATAGGGATACATGTATTTGGAACTCTAAATCAAACACGGTTTGTGCTAGCTCTTTGAAACTTGACACAATAAAGCACTTTCAAGTTCTATCTCTATGGTTTGTTTGCTGTTGATGTAGCCCTAAGCAGAGACTGGCGAGAATCACTTTCATGGAAAGGGCCTGCCAAGCTTCCAAAAAACTACGAGTTGCCTGAAATCTCAGCACACACTTTTTCACCCAATCTTGATGAAACTTTCAGGTAATGATCAGTACACCAATCCCCACTTGGCTCGCCAAATTTCGTTCTTCTAGGTGAAACCGTTCGGTGGCAGTAACCGGTTTCATTTTGAGGTTTCACTCTGTTTTCTCCTATAGGGATACATGTATTTGGAACTCTAAATCAAACACGGTTTTGTGCTAGCTCTTTGAAACTTGACACCATATAGCAGTTTCAAGTTCTATCTCTATGGTTTGTTTGCTGTTGATGTAGCCCTAAGCAGAGACTGGCGAGAATCACTTTCATTGAAAGGGCCTGCCAAGCTTCCAAAAAACTACGAGTTGCCTGAAATCTCAGCACACACTTTTACACCCAATCTTGATGAAACTTTCAGGTAATGATCAGAACACCAATCCCACTTGGCTCGCCAAATTTCGTTCTTCTAGGTGAAACCGTTCGTTGGCAGTAACCGGTTTCATTTTGAGGTTTCACTCTGTTTTCTCCTATAGGGATACATGTATTTGGAACTCTAAATCAAACACGGTTTGTGCTAGCTCTTTGAAACTTGACACCATAAAGCAGTTTCAAGTTCTATCTCTATGGTTTGTTTGCTGTTGATGTAGCCCTAAGCAGAGACTGGCGAGAATCACTTTCATGGAAAGGGCCTGCCAAGCTTTCAAAAAACTACGAGTTGCCTGAAATCTCAGCACACACTTATTCACCCAATCTTGATGAAACTTTCAGGTAATGATCAGTACACCAATCCCACTTGGCTCGCCAAATTTCGTTCTTCTAGGTGAAACCGTTCGTTGGCAGTAACCGGTTTCATTTTGAGGTTTCACTCTGTTTTCTCCTATAGGGATACATGTATTTGGAACTCTAAATCAAACACGGTTTGTGCTAGCTCTTTGAAACTTGACACCATAAAGCAGTTTCAAGTTCTATCTCTATGGTTTGTTTGCTGTTGATGTAGCCCTAAGCAGAGACTGGCGAGAATCACTTTCATGGAAAGGGCTTGCCAAGCTTCCAAAAAACTACGAGTTGCCTGAAATCTCAGCACACACTTTTTCACCCAATCTTGACGAAACTTTCAGAAAATGATCAGTACACCAATCCCACTTGGCTCGCCAAATTTCGTTCTTCTAGGTGAAACCGTTCGTTGGCATTAACCGGTTTCATTTTGATGTTTCTCTCTGTTTTCTCCTATAGGGATACATGTATTTGGAACTCTAAATCAAACACGGTTTGTGCTAGCTCTTTGAAACTTGACACCATAAAGCAGTTTCAAGTTCTATCTCTATGGTTTGTTTGCTGTTGATGTAGCCCTAAGCAGAGACTGGCGAGAATCACTTTCATGGAAAGGGCTTGCCAAGCTTCCAAAAAACTACGAGTTGCCTGAAATCTCAGCACACACTTTTTCACCCAATCTTGATGAAACTTTCAGGTAATGATCAGTACACCAATCCCACTTGGCTCGCCAAATTTCGTTCTTCTAGGTGAAACCGTTCGTTGGCAGTAACCGGTTTCATTTTGAGGTTTCACTCTGTTTTCTCCTATAGGGATACATGTATTTGGAACTCTAAATCAAACACGGTTTGTGCTAGCTCTTTGAAACTTGACACCATAAAGCAGTTTCAAGTTCTATCTCTATGGTTTGTTTGCTGTTGATGTAGCCCTAAGCAGAGACTGGCGAGAATCACTTTCATGGAAAGGGCCTGCCAAGCTTCCAAAAAACTACGAGTTGCCTGAAATCTCAGCACACACTTTTTCACCCAATCTTGATGAAACTTTCAGGTAATGATCAGTACACCAATCCCACTTGGCTCGCCAAATTTCGTTCTTCTAGGTGAAACCGTTCGTTGGCAGTAACCGATTTCATTTTGAGGTTTCACTCTGTTTTCTCCTATAAGGATACACGTATTTGGAACTCTAAATCAAACATGGTTTGTGCTAGCTCTTTGAAAGTTGACACCATAAAGCAGTTTCAAGTTCTATCTCTATGGTTTGTTTGCTGTTGATGTAGCCCTAAGCAAAGACTGGCGAGAATCACTTTCATGGAAAGGGCCTGCCTAGCTTCCAAAAAAACTACGAGTTGCCTGAAATCTCAGCACACACTTTTTCACCCAATCTTGATGAAACTTTCAGGAAATGATCAGTACACCAATCCCACTTGGCTCGCCAAATTTCGTTCTTCTAGGTTAAACCGTTCGTTGGCAGGAACCGGTTTCATTTTGAGGTTTCACTCTGTTTTCTCCTATAGGGATACATGTATTTGGAACTCTAAATCAAACACGGTTTGTGCTAGCTCTTTGAAACTTGACACCATAAAGCAGTTTCAAGTTCTATCTCTATGGTTTGTTTGCTGTTTATGTAGCCCTAAGCAGAGACTGGCGAGAATCACTTTCATGGAAGGGCCTGCCAAGCTTCCAAAAAACTATGAGTTGCCTGAAATGTCAGCACACACTTTTTCACCCAATCTTGATGAAACTTTCAGGAAATGATCAGTACACCAATCCCACTTGGCTCGCCAAATTTCGTTCTTCTAGGTGAAACCGTTCCTTGGCAGGAACCGGTTTCATTTTGAGGTTTCACTCTGTTTTCTCCTATAGGAATACATGTATTTGCAACTCTAAATCAAACACGGTTTGTGCTAGCTCTTTGAAACTTGACACCATAAAGCAGTTTCAAGTTCTATCTCTATGGTTTGTTTGCTGTTGATGTAGCCCTAAGCAGAGACTGGCGAGAATCACTTTCATGGAAAGGGCTTGCAAAGCTTCCAAAAAACTACGAGTTGCCTGAAATCTCAGCACACACTTTTTCACCCAATCTTGATGAAACTTTCAGGAAATGATCAGTACACCAATCCCACTTGGCTCGCCAAATTTCGTTCTTCTAGGTGAAACCGTTCGTTGGCAGTAACCGGTTTCATTTTGAGGTTTCACTCTGTTTTCTCCTATAGGGATACATGTATTTGGAACTCTAAATCAAACACGGCTTGTGCTAGCTCTTTGAAACTTGACACCATAAAGCAGTTTCAAGTTCTATCTCTATGGTTTGTTTGCTGTTGATGTAGCCCTAAGCAGAGACTGGCGAGAATCACTTTCATGGAAAGGGCCTGCCAAGCTTCCAAAAAACTACGAGTTGCCTGAAATCTCAGCACACACTTTTTCACCCAATCTTGATGAAACTTTCAGGTAATGATCAGTACACCAATCCCACTTGGCTCGCCAAATTTCGTTCTTCTAGGTGAAACCGTTCGGTGGCAGTAACCGTTTTCATTTTGAGGTTTCACACTCTTTTCTCCAATAGGGATACATGTATTTGGAACTCTAAATCAAACACGGTTTGTGCTAGCTCTTTGAAACTTGACACCATAAAGCAGTTTCAAGTTCTATCTCTATGGTTTGTTTGCTGTTGATGTAGCCCTAAGCAGAGACTGGCGAGAATCACTTTCATGGAAAGGGCCTGCCAAGCTTCCAAAAAACTACGAGTTGCCTGAAATCTCAGCACACACTTTTTCACCCAATCTTGATGAAACTTTCAGGTAATGATCAGTACTCCCATCCCACTTGGCTCGCCAAATTTCGTTCTTCTAGGTGAAACCGTTCGTTGGCAGTAACCGGTTTCATTTTGAGGTTTCACTCTGTTTTCTCCTATAGGGATACATGTATTTGGAACTCTAAATCAAACACGGTTTGTGCTAGCTCTTTGAAACTTGACACCATAAAGCAGTTTCAAGTTCTATCTCTATGGTTTGTTTGCTGTTGATGTAGCCCTAAGCAGAGACTGGCGAGAATCACTTTCATGGAAAGGGCCTGCCAAGCTTCCAAAAAACTACGAGTTTCCTGAAATCTCAGCACACACTTTTTCACCCAATCTTGATGAAACTTTCAGGTAATGATCAGTACACCAATCCCACTTGGCTCGCCAAATTTCGTTCTTCTAGGTGAAACCGTTCGTTGGCAGTAACCGATTTCATTTTGAGGTTTCACTCTGTTTTCTCCTATAGGGATACATGTATTTGGAACTCTAAATCAAACATGGTTTGTGCTAGCTCTTTGAAAGTTGACACCATAAAGCAGTTTCAAGTTCTATCTCTATGGTTTGTTTGCTGTTGATGTAGCCCTAAGCAAAGACTGGCGAGAATCACTTTCAAGGAAAGGGCCTGCCTAGCTTCCAAAAAACTACGAGTTGCCTGAAATCTCAGCACACACTTTTTCAACCAATCTTGATGAAACTTTCAGGTAATGATCAGTACACCAATCCCACTTGGCTCGCCAAATTTCGTTCTTCTAGGTGAAACCGTTCGTTGGCAGTAACCGGTTTCATTTTGAGGTTTCACTCTGTTTTCTCCTATAGGGATACATGTATTTGGAACTCTAAATCAAACACGGTTTGTGCTAGCTCTTTGAAACTTGACACCATAAAGCAGTTTCAAGTTCTATCTCTATGGTTTGTTTGCTGTTGATGTAGCCCTAAGCAGAGACTGGCGAGAATCACTTTCATTGAAAGGGCCTGCCAAGCTTCCAAAAAACTACGAGTTTCCTGAAATCTCAGCACACACTTTTTCACCCAATCCTGATGAAACTTTCAGGAAATGATCAGTACACCAATCCCACTTGGCTCGCCAAATTTCGTTCTTCTAGGTGAAACCGTTCGTTGGCAGTAACCGGTTTCATTTTGAGGTTTCACTCTGTTTTCTCCTATAGGGATACATGTATTTGGAACTCTAAATCAAACACGGTTTGTGCTAGCTCTTTGAAACTTGACACCATAAAGCAGTTTCAAGTTCTATCTCTATGGTTTGTTTGCTGTTGATGGAGCTCTAAGCAGAGACTGGCGAGAATCACTTTCATGGAAAGGGCCTGCCAAGCTTCCAAAAAACTACGAGTTGCCTGAAATCTCAGCACACACTTTTTCACCCAATCTTAATCAAACTTTCAGGTAATGATCAGTACACCAATCCCACTTGGCTCGCCAAAGTTCGTTCTTCTTGGTGAAATCGTTCGTTGGCAGTAACCGGTTTCATTTTGAGGTTTCACGCTGTTTTCTCCTATAGGGATACATGTATTTGGAACTCTAAATCAAACACGGTTTGTGCTAGCTCTTTGAAACTTGACACAATAAAGCACTTTCAAGTTTTATCTCTATGGTTTGTTTGCTGTTGATGTAGCCCTAAGCAGAGACTGGCGAAAATCACTTTCATGGAAAGGGCCTGCCAAGCTTCCAAAAAACTACGAGTTGCCTGAAAAATTAGCACACACTTTTTCACCCAATCTTGATGAATCTTTCAGGTAATGATCAGTACACCAATCCCACTTGGCTCGCCAAATTTCGTTCCTCTAGGTGAAACCGTTCGTTGGCAGTAACCGGTTTCATTTTGAGGTTTCACTCTGTTTTCTCCTATAGGGATACATGTATTTGGAACTCTAAATCAAACACGGTTTGTGCTAGCTCTTTGAAACTTTACACCATAAAGCAGTTTCAAGTTCTATCTCTATGGTTTGTTTGCTGTTGATGGAGCTCTAAGCAGAGACTGGCGAGAATCACTTTCATGCTAAGGGCCTGCCAAGCTTCCAAAAAACTACGAGTTGCCTGAAATCTCAGCACACACTTTTTCACCCAATTTTAATAAAACTTTCAGGTAATGATCAGTACACCAATCCCACTTGGCTCGCCAAAGTTCGTTCTTCTAGGTGAAACCGTTCGTTGGCAGTAACCGATTTCATTTTGAGGTTTCACTCTGTTTTCTCCTATAGGGATACATGTATTTGGAACTCTAAATCATACATGGTTTGTGCTAGCTCTTTGAAAGTTGACACCATAAAGCAGTTTCAAGTTCTATCTCTATGGTTTGTTTGCTGTTGATGTAGCCCTAAGCAAAGACTGGCGAGAATCACTTTCATGGAAAGGGCCTGCCTAGCTTCCAAAAAACTACGAGTTGCCTGAAATCTCAGCAAACACTTTTTCAACCAATCTTGATGAAACTTTCAGGTAATGATCAGTACACCAATCCCACTTGGCTCGCCAAATTTCGTTCTTCTAGGTGAAACCGTTCGTTGGCAGTAACCGGTTTCATTTTGAGGTTTCACTCTGTTTTCTCCTATAGGGATACATGTATTTGGAACTCTAAATCAAACACGGTTTGTGCTAGCTCTTTGAAACTTAACACCATAAAGCAGTTTCAAGTTCTATCTCTATGGTTTGTTTGCTGTTGATGTAGCCCTAAGCAGAGACTGGCGAGAATCACTTTCATGGAAAGGGCCTGCCAAGCTTCCAAAAAACTACGAGTTGCCTGAAATCTCAGCACACACTTTTTCACCCAATCCTGATGAAACTTTCAGGAAATGATCAGTACACCAATCCCACTTGGCTCGCCAAATTTTGTTCTTCTAGGTGAAACCGTTCGTTGGCAGTAACCGGTTTCATTTTGAGGTTTCACTCTGTTTTCTCCTATAGGGATACATGTATTTGGAACTCTAAATCAAACACGGTTTGTGCTAGCTCTTTGAAACTTGACACCATAAAGCAGTTTCAAGTTCTATCTCTATGGTTTGTTTGCTGTTGATGGAGCTCTAAGCAGAGACTGGCGAGAATCACTTTCATGGAAAGGGCCTGCCAAGCTTCCAAAAAACTACGAGTTGCCTGAAATCTCAGCACACACTTTTTCACCCAATCTTAATCAAACTTTCAGGTAATGATCAGTACACCAATCCCACTTAGCTCGCCAAAGTTCGTTCTTCTAGGTGAAACCGTTCTCGTTGGCAGTAACCGGTTTCATTTTGAGGTTTCACGGTGTTTTCTCCTATAGGGATACATGTATTTGGAACTCTAAATCAAACACGGTTTGTGCTAGCTCTTTGAAACTTGACACAATAAAGCAGTTTCAAGTTCTATCTCTATGGTTTGTTTGCTGTTGATGTAGCCCTAAGCAGAGACTGGCGAGAATCACTTTCATGGAAAGGGCCTGCCAAGCTTCCAAAAAACTACGAGTTGCCTGAAAAATCAGCACACACTTTTTCACCCAATCTTGATTAAACTTTCAGGAAATGATCAGTACACCAATCCCACTTGGCTCGCCAAATTTCGTTCTTCTAGGTGAAACCGTTCGTTGGCAGTTACCGGTTTCATTTTGAGGTTTCACTCTGTTTTCTCCTATAGGGATACATGTATTTGGAACTCTAAATCAAACACGGTTTGTGCTAGCTCTTTGAAACTTGACACCATAAAGCAGTTTCAAGTTCTATCTCTATGGTTTGTTTGCTGTTTATGTAGCCCTAAGCAGAGACTGGCGAGAATCACTTTCATGGAAAGGGCCTGCCAAGCTTCCAAAAAACTATGAGTTGCCTGAAATGTCAGCACACACTTTTTCACCCAATCTTGATGAAACTTTCAGGAAATGATCAGTACACCAATCCCACTTGGCTCGCCAAATTTCGTTCTTCTAGTGAAACCGTTCGTTGGCAGTAACCGGTTTCATTTTGAGGTTTCACTCTGTTTTCTCCTATAGGGATACATGTATTTGCAACTCTAAATCAAACACGGTTTGTGCTAGCTCTTTGAAACTTGACACCGTAAAGCAGTTTCAAGTTCTATCTCTATGGTTTGTTTGCTGTTGATGTAGCCCTAAGCAGAGACTGGCGAGAATCACTTTCATGGAAAGGGCCTGCCAAGCTTCCAAAAAACTACGAGTTGCCTGAAATCTCAGCACACACTTTTTCACCCAATCTTGATGAAACTTTCAGGAAATGATCAGTACACCAATCCCACTTGGCTCGCCAAATTTCGTTCTTCTAGGTGAAACCGTTCGTTGGCAGTAACCGGTTTCATTTTGAGGTTTCACTCTGTTTTCTCCTATAGGGATACATGTATTTGGAACTCTAAATCAAACACGGCTTGTGCTAGCTCTTTGAAACTTGACACCATAAAGCAGTTTCAAGTTCTATCTCTATGGTTGTTTGCTGTTGATATAGCCCTAAGCAGAGACTGTCGAGAATCACTTTCATGAAAGGGCCTGCCAAGCTTCCAAAAAACTACGAGTTTCCTGAAATCTCAGCACACACTTTTTCACCCAATCTTGATGAAACTTTCAGGTAATGATCAGTACACCAATCCCACTTGGCTCGCCAAATTTCGTTCTTCTAGGTGAAACCGTTCGTTGGCAGTAACCGTTTTCATTTTGAGGTTTCACACTCTTTTCTCCAATAGGGATACATGTATTTGGAACTCTAAATCAAACACGGTTTGTGCTAGCTCTTTGAAACTTGACACCATAAAAGCAGTTTCAAGTTCTATCTCTATGGTTTCTTTGCTGTTGATGTAGCCCTAAGCAGAGACTGGCGAGAATCACTTTCATGGAAAGGGCCTGCCAAGCTTCCAAAAAACTACGAGTTGCCTGAAATCTCAGCACACACTTTTTCACCCAATCTTGATGAAACTTTCAGGTAATGATCAGTACACCAATCCCACTTGGCTCGCCAAATTTCGTTCTTCTAGGTGAAACCGTTCGTTGGCAGTAACCGGTTTCATTTTGAGGTTTCACTCTGTTTTCTCCTATAGGGATACATGTATTTGGAACTCTAAATCAAACACGGTTTGTGCTAGCTCTTTGAAACTTGACACCATAAAGCAGTTTCAAGTTCTATCTCTATGGTTTGTTTGCTGTTGATGGAGCTCTAAGCAGAGACTGGCGAGAATCACTTTCATGGAAAGGGCCTGCCAAGCTTCCAAAAAACTATGAGTTGCCTGAAATGTCAGCACACACTTTTTCACCCAATCTTGATGAAACTTTCAGGAAATGATCAGTACACCAATCCCACTTGGCTCGCCAAATTTCGTTCTTCTAGGTGAAACCGTTCGTTGGCAGTAACCGGTTTCATTTTGAGGTTTCACTCTGTTTTCTCCTATAGGGATACATGTATTTGCAACTCTAAATCAAACACGGTTTGTGCTAGCTCTTTGAAACTTGACACCGTAAAGCAGTTTCAAGTTCTATCTCTATGGTTTGTTTGCTGTTGATGTAGCCCTAAGCAGAGACTGGCGAGAATCACTTTCATGGAAAGGGCCTGCCAAGCTTCCAAAAAACTACGAGTGCCTGAAATCTCAGCACACACTTTTTCACCCAATCTTGATGAAACTTTCAGGAAATGATCAGTACACCAATCCCACTTGGCTCGCCAAATTTCGTTCTTCTAGGTGAAACCGTTCGTTGGCAGTAACCGGTTTCATTTTGAGGTTTCACTCTGTTTTCTCCTATAGGGATACATGTATTTGGAACTCTAAATCAAACACGGCTTGTGCTAGCTCTTTGAAACTTGACACCATAAAGCAGTTTCAAGTTCTATCTCTATGGTTTGTTTGCTGTTGATATAGCCCTAAGCAGAGACTGGCGAGAATCACTTTCATGGAAAGGGCCTGCCAAGCTTCCAAAAAACTACGAGTTTCCTGAAATCTCAGCACACACTTTTTCACCCAATCTTGATGAAACTTTCAGGTAATGATCAGTACACCAATCCCACTTGGCTCGCCAAATTTCGTTCTTCTAGGTGAAACCGTTCGTTGGCAGTAACCGTTTTCATTTTGAGGTTTCACACTCTTTTCTCCAATAGGGATACATGTATTTGGAACTCTAAATCAAACACGGTTTGTGCTAGCTCTTTGAAACTTGACACCATAAAGCAGTTTCAAGTTCTATCTCTATGGTTTCTTTGCTGTTGATGTAGCCCTAAGCAGAGACTGGCGAGAATCACTTTCATGGAAAGGGCCTGCCAAGCTTCCAAAAAACTACGAGTTTCCTGAAATCTCAGCACACACTTTTTCACCCAATCTTGATGAAACTTTCAGGTAATGATCAGTACACCAATCCCACTTGGCTCGCCAAATTTCGTTCTTCTAGGTGAAACCGTTCGTTGGCAGTAACCGGTTTCATTTTGAGGTTTCACTCTGTTTTCTCCTATAGGGATACATGTATTTGGAACTCTAAATCAAACACGGTTTGTGCTAGCTCTTTGAAACTTGACACCATAAAGCAGTTTCAAGTTCTATCTCTATGGTTTGTTTGCTGTTGATGGAGCTCTAAGCAGAGACTGGCGAGAATCACTTTCATGGAAAGGGCCTGCCAAGCTTCCAAAAAACTACGAGTTGCCTGAAATCTCAGCACACACTTTTTCACCCAATCTTAATCAAACTTTCAGGTAATGATCAGTACACCAATCCCACTTGGCTCGCCAAAGTTCGTTCTTCTAGGTGAAACCGTTCGTTGGCAGTAACCGGTTTCATTTTGAGGTTTCACGCTGTTTTCTCCTATAGGGATACATGTATTTGGAACTCTAAATCAAACACGGTTTGTGCTAGCTCTTTGAAACTTGACACAATAAAGCACTTTCAAGTTCTATCTCTATGGTTTGTTTGCTGTTGATGTAGCCCTAAGCAGAGACTGGCGAGAATCACTTTCATGGAAAGGGCCTGCCAAGCTTCCAAAAACTACGAGTTGCCTGAAAAATCAGCACACACTTTTTCACCCAATCTTGATGAAACTTTCAGGAAATGATCAGTACACCAATCCCACTTGGCTCGCCAAATTTCGTTCTTCTAGGTTAAACCGTTCGTTGGCAGTAACCGGTTCATTTTGAGGTTTCACTCTGTTTTCTCCTATAGGGATACATGTATTTGGAACTCTAAATCAAACACGGTTTGTGCTAGCTCTTTGAAACTTGACACCATAAAGCAGTTTCAAGTTCTATCTCTATGGTTTGTTTGCTGTTTATGTAGCCCTAAGCAGAGACTGGCGAGAATCACTTTCATGGAAAGGGCCTGCCAAGCTTCCAAAAAACTGAGTTGCCTGAAATGTCAGCACACACTTTTTCACCCAATCTTGATGAAACTTTCAGGAAATGATCAGTACACCAATCCCACTTGGCTCGCCAAATTTCGTTCTTCTAGGTGAAACCGTTCCTTGGCAGGAACCGGTTTCATTTTGAGGTTTCACTCTGTTTTCTCCTATAGGGATACATGTATTTGCAAACTCTAAATCAAACACGGTTTGTGCTAGCTCTTTGAAACTTGACACCATAAAGCAGTTTCAAGTTCTATCTCTATGGTTTGTTTGCTGTTGATGTAGCCCTAAGCAGAGACTGGCGAGAATCACTTTCATGGAAAGGTCTTGCCAAGCTTCCAAAAAACTACGAGTTGCCTGAAATCTCAGCACACACTTTTTCACCCAATCTTGATGAAACTTTCAGGAAATGATCAGTACACCAATCCCACTTGGCTCGCCAAATTTCGTTCTTCTAGGTGAAACCGTTCGTTG
Organism: Ictidomys tridecemlineatus; assembly: GCF_052094955.1. NCBI lineage: Eukaryota > Metazoa > Chordata > Mammalia > Rodentia > Sciuridae > Ictidomys > Ictidomys tridecemlineatus. The sequence goes on from NW_027524868.1 coordinate 17,459, forward strand.
GCAGTAACCGGTTTCATTTTGAGGTTTCACTCTGTTTTCTCCTATAGGGATACATGTATTTGGAACTCTAAATCAAACACGGCTTGTGCTAGCTCTTTGAAACTTGACACCATAAAGCAGTTTCAAGTTCTATCTCTATGGTTTGTTTGCTGTTGATGTAGCCCTAAGCAGAGACTGGCGAGAATCACTTTCATGGAAAGGGCCTGCCAAGCTTCCAAAAAACTACGAGTTGCCTGAAATCTCAGCACACACTTTTTCACCCAATCTTGATGAAACTTTCAGGTAATGATCAGTACACCAATCCCACTTGGCTCGCCAAATTTCGTTCTTCTAGGTGAAACCGTTCGTTGGCAGTAACCGTTTTCATTTTGAGGTTTCACACTCTTTTCTCCAATAGGGATACATGTATTTGGAACTCTAAATCAAACACGGTTTGTGCTAGCTCTTTGAAACTTGACACCATAAAGCAGTTTCAAGTTCTATCTCTATGGTTTCTTTGCTGTTGATGTAGCCCTAAGCAGAGACTGGCGAGAATCACTTTCATGGAAAGGGCCTGCCAAGCTTCCAAAAAACTACGAGTTGCCTGAAATCTCAGCACACACTTTTTCACCCAATCTTGATGAAACTTTCAGGTAATGATCAGTACACCAATCCCACTTGGCTCGCCAAATTTCGTTCTTCTAGGTGAAACCGTTCGTTGGCAGTAACCGGTTTCATTTTGAGGTTTCACTCTGTTTTCTCCTATAGGATACATGTATTTGGAACTCTAAATCAAACACGGTTTGTGCTAGCTCTTTGAAATTTGACACCATAAAGCAGTTTTCAAGTTCTATCTCTATGGTTTCTTTGCTGTTGATGTAGCCCTAAGCAGAGACTGGCGAGAATCACTTTCATGGAAAGGGCCTGCCAAGCTTCCAAAAAACTACGAGTTGCCTGAAAAATCAGCACACACTTTTTCACCCAATCTTGATGAAACTTTCAGGTAATGATCAGTACACCAATCCCACTTGGCTCGCCAAATTTCGTTCTTCTAGGTTAAACCGTTCGTTGGCAGTAACCGGTTTCATTTTGAGGTTTCACTCTGTTTTCTCCTATAGGGATACATGTATTTGGAACTCTAAATCAAACACGGTTTGTGCTAGCTCTTTGAAACTTGACACCATAAAGCAGTTTCAAGTTCTATCTCTATGGTTTGTTTGCTGTTGATGTAGCCCTAAGCAGAGACTGGCGAGAATCACTTTCATGGAAAGGGCCTGCCAAGCTTCCAAAAAACTACGAGTTGCCTGAAATCTCAGCACACACTTTTTCACCCAATCTTGATGAAACTTTCAGGTAATGATCAGTACACCAATCCCACTTTGCTCGCCAATTTTCGTTCTTCTAGGTGAAACCGTTCGTTGGCAGTAACCGGTTTCATTTTGAGGTTTCACTTCTGTTTTCTCCTATAGGGATACATGTATTTGGAACTCTAAATCAAACACGGTTTTTGCTAGCACTTTGAAACTTGACACCATAAAGCAGTTTCAAGTTCTATCTCTATGGTTGTTTGCTGTTGATGTAGCCCTAAGCAGAGACTGGCGAGAATCACTTTCATGGAAAGGGCCTGCCAAGCTTCCAAAAAACTACGAGTTGCCTGAAATCTCAGCACACACTTTTTCACCCAATCTTGATGAAACTTTCAGATAATGATCAGTACACCAATCCCACTTGGCTCGCCAAATTTCGTTCGTCTAGGTGAAACCGTTCGTTGGCAGTATCCGGTTTCATTTTGAGGTTTCACTCTGTTTTCTCCTATAGGGATACATGTATTTGGAACTCTAAATCAAACAGGGTTTGTGCTAGCTCTTTGAAACTTGACACCATAAAGCAGTTTCAAGTTCTATTCTCTATGGTTTGTTTGCTGTTGATGTAGCCCTAAGCAGAGACTGGCGAGAATCACTTTCATGGAAAGGGCCTGCCAAGCTTTCAAAAAACTACGAGTTGCCTGAAATCTCAGCACACACTTTTTCACCCAATCTTGATGAAACTTTCAGGTAATGATCAGTACACCAATCCCACTTGGCTCGCCAAATTTCATTCTTCTAGGTGAAACCGTTCGTTGGCAGTAACCGGTTTCATTTTGAGGTTTCACTCTGTTTTCTCCTATAGGGAAACATGTATTTGGAACTCTAAATCAAACACGGTTTGTGCTAGCTCTTTGAAACTTGACACCATAAAGCAGTTTCAAGTTCTATCTCTATGGTTTGTTTGCTGTTGATGTAGCCCTAAGCAGAGACTGGCGAGAATCACTTTCATGGAAAGGGCTTGCCAAGCTTCCAAAAAACTACGAGTTGCCTGAAATCTCAGCACACACTTTTTCACCCAATCTTGACGAAACTTTCAGGAAATGATCAGTACACCAATCCCACTTGGCTCGCCAAATTTCGTTCTTCTAGGTGAAACCGTTCGTTGGCAGTAACCGGTTTCATTTTGAGGTTTCACTCTGTTTTCTCCTATAGGGATACATGTATTTGGAACTCTAAATCAAACACGGTTTGTGCTAGCTCTTTGAAACTTGACACAATAAAGCAGTTTCAAGTTCTATCTCTATTGTTTGTTTGCTGTTGATGTAGCCCTAAGCAGAGACTGGCGAGAATCACTTTCATGGAAAGGGCCTGCCAAGCTTCCAAAAAACTACGAGTTGCCTGAAATCTCAGCACACCCTTTTTCACCCAATCTTGATGAAACTTTCAGGTAATGATCAGTACACCAATCCCACTTGGCTCGCCAAATTTCGTTCTTCTAGGTGAAACCGTTCGTTGGCAGTAACCGGTTTCATTTTGAGGTTTCACTCTGTTTTCTCCTATAGGGATACATGTATTTGGAACTCTAAATCAAACACGGTTTGTGCTAGCTCTTTAAAGTTGACACCATAAAGCAGTTTCAAGTTCTATCTCTATGGTTTGTTTGCTGTTGATGTAGCCCTAAGCAGAGACTGGCGAGAATCACTTTCATGGAAAGGGCCTGCCAAGCTTCCAAAAAACTACGAGTTGCCTGAAATCTCAGCACACACTTTTTCACCCAATCCTGATGAAACTTTCAGGAAATGATCAGTACACCAATCCCACTTGGCTCGCCAAATTTTGTTCTTCTAGGTGAAACCGTTCGTTGGCAGTAACCGGTTTCATTTTGAGGTTTCACTCTGTTTTCTCCTATAGGGATACATGTATTGGGAACTCTAAATCAAACACGGTTTGTGCTAGCTCTTTGAAACTTGACACCATAAAGCAGTTTCAAGTTCTATCTCTATGGTTTGTTTGCTGTTGATGTAGCCCTAAGCAGAGACTGGCGAGACTCACTTTCATGGAAAGGGCTTGCCAAGCTTCCAAAAAACAACGAGTTGCCTGAAATCTCAGCACACACTTTTTCACCCAATCTTGATCAAACTTTCAGGTAATGATCAGTACACCAATCCCACTTGGCTCGCCAAATTTCGTTCTTCTAGGTGAAACCGTTCGTTGGCAGTAACCGGTTTCATTTTGAGGTTTCACTCTGTTTTCTCCTATAGGGATACATGTATTTGGAACTCTAAATCAAACACGGTTTGTGCTAGCTCTTTGAAACTTGACACCATAAAGCAGTTTCAAGTTCTATCTCTATGGTTTGTTTGCTGTTGATGTAGCCCTAAGCAGAGACTGGCGAGAATCACTTTCATGGAAAGGGCCTGCCAAGCTTCCAAAAAACTACGAGTTCCCTGAAATCTCAGCACACACTTTTTCACCCAATCTTGATGAAACTTTCAGGTAATGATCAGTACACGAATCCCACTTGGCTCGCCAAATTTCGTTCTTCTAGGTGAAACCGTTCGTTGGCAGTAACCGGTTTCATTTTGAGGTTTCACTCTGTTTTCTCCTATAGGGATACATGTATTTGGAACTCTAAATCAAACACGGTTTGTGCTAGCTCTTTGAAAGTTAACACCATAAAGCAGTTTCAAGTTCTATCTCTATGGTTTGTTTGCTGTTGATGTAGCCCTAAGCAGAGACTGGCGAGAATCACTTTCATTGAAAGGGCCTGCCAAGCTTCCAAAAAACTACGAGTTGCCTGAAATCTCAGCACACACTTTTTCACCCAATCTTGATCAAACTTTCAGGTAATGATCAGTACACCAATCCCACTTGGCTCGCCAAATTTCGTTCTTCTAGGTGAAACCGTTCGTTGGCAGTAACCGGTTTCATTTTGAGGTTTCACTCTGTTTTCTCCTATAGGGATACATGTATTTGGAACTCTAAATCAAACACGGTTTGTGCTAGCTCTTTGAAACTTGACACCATAAAGCAGTTTCAATGTTCTATCTCTATGGTTTGTTTGCTGTTGATGTAGCCCTAAGCAGAGACTGGCGAGAATCACTTTCATTGAAAGGGCCTGCCAAGCTTCCCAAAAAACTACGAGTTGCCTGAAATCTCAGCACACACTTTTTCACCCAATCCTGATGAAAGTTTCAGGAAATGATCAGTACACCATTCCCACTTGGCTCGCCAAATTTTCGTTCTTCTAGGTGAAACCGTTCGTTGGCAGTAACCGGTTTCATTTTGAGGTTTCACTCTGTTTTCTCCTATAGGGATACATGTATTTGGAACTCTAAATCAAACACGGTTTGTGCTAGCTCTTTGAAACTTGACACCATAAAGCAGTTTCAAGTTCTATCTCTATGGTTTGATTGCTGTTTATGTAGCCCTAAGCAGAGACTGGCGAGAATCACTTTCATGGGAAAGGGCCTGCCAAGCTTCCAAAAAACTACGAGTTGCCTGAAATGTCAGCACACACTTTTTCACCCAATCTTGATGAAACTTTCAGGAAATGATCAGTACACCAATCCCACTTGGCTCGCCAAATTTCGTTCTTCTAGGTGAAACCGTTCGTTGGCAGTAACCAATTTCATTTTGAGGTTTCACTCTGTTTTCTCCTGTAGGATACATGTATTTGGAACTCTAAATCAAACTCGGTTTGTGCTAGCTCTTTGAAACTTGACACCATAAAGCAGTTTCAAGTTCTATCTCTATGGTTTGTTTGCTGTTGATGGAGTTCTAAGCAGAGACTGGCGAGAATCACTTTCATGGAAAGGGCCTGCCAAGCTTTCAAAAAACTACGAGTTGCCTGAAATCTCAGCACACACTTTTTCACCCAATCTTGATGAAACTTTCAGGTAATGATCAGTACACCAATCCCACTTGGCTCGCCAAATTTCGTTCTTCTAGGTGAAACCGTTCGTTGGCAGTAACCGGTTTCATTTTGAGGTTTCACTCTGTTTTTCTCCTATAGGGATACATGTATTTGGAACTCTAAATCAAACACGGTTTGTGCTAGCTCTTGAAACTTGACACCATAAAGCAGTTTCAAGTTCTATCTCTATGGTTTGTTTGCTGTTGATGTAGCCCTAAGCAGAGACTGGCGAGAATCACTTTCATGGAAAGGGCCTGCCAAGCTTCCAAAAACTACGAGTTGCCTGAAATCTCAGCACACACTTTTTCACCCAATCTTGATGAAACTTTCAGGTAATGATCAGTACACCAATCCCACTTGGCTCGCCAAATTTCGTTCTTCTAGGTGAAACCGTTGGTTGGCAGTAACCGGTTTCATTTTGAGGTTTCACTCTGTTTTCTCCTATAGGGATACATGTATTTGGAACTCTAAATCAAACACGGTTTGTGCTAGCTCTTTGAAACTTGACACCATAAAGCAGTTTCAAGTTCTATCTCTATGGTTTGTTTGCTGTTGATGTAGCCCTAAGCAGAGACTGGTGAGAATCACTTTCATGGAAAGGGCTTGCAAGCTTCCAAAAAACTACGAGTTGCCTGAAATCTCAGCACACACTTTTTCACCCAATCTTGATGAAACTTTCAGGAAATGATCAGTACACAAATCCCACTTGGCTCGCCAAATTTCGTTCTTCTAGGTGAAACCGTTCGTTGGCAGTAACCGGTTTCATTTTGAGGTTTCACTCTGTTTTCTCCTATAGGGATACATGTATTGGGAACTCTAAATCAAACACGGTTTGTGCTAGCTCTTTGAAACTTGACACCATAAAGCAGTTTCAAGTTCTATCTCTATGGTTTGTTTGCTGTTGATGTAGCCCTAAGCAGAGACTGGCGAGAATCACTTTCAGGGAAAGGGCTAGCCAAGCTTCCAAAAAACAACGAGTTGCCTGAAATCTCAGCACACACTTTTTCACCCAATCTTGATCAAACTTTCAGGTAATGATCAGTACACCAATCCCACTTGGCTCGCCAAATTTCGTTCTTCAAGGTGAAACCGTTCGTTGGCAGTAACCGGTTTCATTTTGAGGTTTCACTCTGTTTTTCTCCTATAGGGATACATGTATTTGGAACTCTAAATCAAACACGGTTTGTGCTAGCTCTTTGAAACTTGACAACATAAAGCAGTTTCAAGTTCTATCTCTATGGTTTGTTTGCTGTTGATGTAGCCCTAAGCAGAGACTGGCGAGAATCACTTTCATGGAAAGGGCCTGCCAAGCTTCCAAAAAACTACGAGTTCCCTGAAATCTCAGCACACACTTTTTCACCCAATCTTGATGAAACTTTCAGGTAATGATCAGTACACAATCCCACTTGGCTCGCCAAATTTCTTTCTTCTAGGTGAAACCGTTCGTTGGCAGTAACCGTTTCCATTTTGAGGTTTCACTCTGTTTTCTCCTATAGGGATACATGTATTTGGAACTCTAAATCAAACACGGTTTGTGCTAGCTCTTTGAAAGTTAACACCATAAAGCAGTTTCAAGTTCTATCTCTATGGTTTGTTTGCTGTTGATGTAGCCCTAAGCAGAGACTGGCGAGAATCACTTTCATTGAAAGGGCCTGCCAAGCTTCCAAAAAACTACGAGTTGCCTGAATCTCAGCACACACTTTTTCACCCAATCTTGATCAAACTTTCAGGTAATGATCAGTACACAATCCCACTTGGCTCGCCAAATTTCGTTCTTCTAGGTGAAACCGTTCGTTGGCAGTAACCGGTTTCATTTTGAGGTTTCACTCTGTTTTCTCCTATAGGGATACATGTATTTGAACTCTAAATCAAACACGGTTTGTGCTAGCTCTTTGAAACTTGACACCATAAAGCAGTTTCAAGTTCTATCTCTATGGTTTGTTTGCTGTTGATGTAGCCCTAAGCAGAGACTGGCGAGAATCACTTTCATTGAAAGGGCCTGCCAAGCTTCCAAAAAACTACGAGTTGCCTGAAATCTCAGCACACACTTTTTCACCCAATCCTGATGAAACTTTCAGGAAATGATCAGTACTACACCAATCCCACTTGGCTCGCCAAATTTCGTTCTTCTAGGTGAAACCGTTCGTTGGCAGTAACCGGTTTCATTTTGAGGTTTCACTCTGTTTTCTCCTATAGGGATACATGTATTTGGAACTCTAAATCAAACACGGTTTGTGCTAGCTCTTTGAAACTTGACACCATAAAGCAGTTTCAAGTTCTATCTCTATTATGGTTTGATTGCTGTTTATGTAGCCCTAAGCAGAGACTGGCGAGAATCACTTTCATGGAAAGGGCCTGCCAAGCTTCCAAAAAACTACGAGTTGCCTGAAATGTCAGCACACACTTTTTCACCCAATCTTGATGAAACTTTCAGGAAATGATCAGTACACCAATCCCACTTGGCTCGCCAAATTTCGTTCTTCTAGGTGAAACCGTTCGTTGGCAGTAACCGGTTTCATTTTGAGGTTTCACTCTGTTTTCTCCTATAGGGATACATGTATTTGGAACTCTAAATCAAACACGGTTTGTGCTAGCTCTTTGAAACTTGACACCATAAAGCAGTTTCAAGTTCTATCTCTATGGTTTGTTTGCTGTTGATGTAGCCCTAAGCAGAGACTGGCGAGAATCACTTTCATGGAAAGGGCCTGCCAAGCTTCCAAAAAACTACGAGTTCCCTGAAATCTCAGCACACACTTTTTCACCCAATCTTGATGAAACTTTCAGGTAATGATCAGTACACGAATCCCACTTGGCTCGCCAAATTTCGTTCTTCTAGGTGAAACCGTTCGTTGGCAGTAACCGGTTTCATTTTGAGGTTTCACTCTGTTTTCTCCTATAGGGATACATGTATTTGGAACTCTAAATCAAACACGGTTTGTGCTAGCTCTTTGAAAGTTAACACCATAAAGCAGTTTCAAGTTCTATCTCTATGGTTTGTTTGCTGTTGATGTAGCCCTAAGCAGAGACTGGCGAGAATCACTTTCATTGAAAGGGCCTGCCAAGCTTCCAAAAAACTACGAGTTGCCTGAAATCTCAGCACACACTTTTTCACCCAATCTTGATCAAACTTTCAGGTAATGATCAGTACACCAATCCCACTTGGCTCGCCAAATTTCGTTCTTCTAGGTGAAACCGTTCGTTGGCAGTAACCGGTTTCATTTTGAGGTTTCACTCTGTTTTCTCCTATAGGGATACATGTATTTGGAACTCTAAATCAAACACGGTTTGTGCTAGCTCTTTGAAACTTGACACCATAAAGCAGTTTCAAGTTCTATCTCTATGGTTTGTTTGCTGTTGATGGAGTTCTAAGCAGAGACTGGCGAGAATCACTTTCATGGAAAGGGCCTGCCAAGCTTTCAAAAAACTACGAGTTGCCTGAAATCTCAGCACACACTTTTTCACCCAATCTTGATGAAACTTTCAGGTAATGATCAGTACACCAATCCCACTTGGCTCGCCAAATTTCGTTCTTCTAGGTGAAACCGTTCGTTGGCAGTAACCGGTTTCATTTTGAGGTTTCACTCTGTTTTCTCCTATAGGGATACATGTATTTGGAACTCTAAATCAAACACGGTTTGTGCTAGCTCTTTGAAACTTGACACCATAAAGCAGTTTCAAGTTCTATCTCTATGGTTTGTTTGCTGTTGATGTAGCCCTAAGCAGAGACTGGCGAGAATCACTTTCATGGAAAGGGCCTGCCAAGCTTCCAAAAAACTACGAGTTGCCTGAAATCTCAGCACACACTTTTTCACCCAATCTTGATGAAACTTTCAGGTAATGATCAGTACACCAATCCCACTTGGCTCGCCAAATTTCGTTCTTCTAGGTGAAACCGTTCGTTGGCAGTAACCGGTTTCATTTTGAGGTTTCACTCTGTTTTCTCCTATAGGGATACATGTATTTGGAACTCTAAATCAAACACGGTTTGTGCTAGCTCTTTGAAACTTGACACCATAAAGCAGTTTCAAGTTCTATCTCTATGGTTTGTTTTGCTGTTGATGTAGCCCTAAGCAGAGACTGGCGAGAATCACTTTCATGGAAAGGGCCTGCCAAGCTTCCAAAAAACTACGAGTTGCCTGAAATCTCAGCACACACTTTTTCATCCAATCTTGATGAAACTTTCAGGTAATTATCAGTACACCAATCCCACTTGGCTCGCCAAATTTCGTTCTTCTAGGTGAAACCGTTCGTTGGCAGTAACCGGTTTCATTTTGAGGTTTC
>NW_027524869.1:0-26919 GCF_052094955.1 Ictidomys tridecemlineatus
TATACATAGAACTTGAAACTGCTTTATTGTGTCAAGTTTCAAAGAGCTAGCACAAACCGTGTTTGATTTAGAGTTCCAAATACATGTATCCCTATAGGAGAAAACAGAGTGAAACCTCAAAATGAAACCGGTTACTGCCAACGAACGGTTTAACCTAGAAGAACGAAATTCGGCGAGCCAAGTGGGAATGGTGTACTGATCATTACCTGAAAGTTTCATCAAGATTGGGTGAAAAAGGGTGTGCTGAGATTTCAGGCAACTCGTAGTTTTTTGGAAGCTTGGCAGGCCCTTTCCATGAAAGTGATTCTCGCCAGTCTCTGCTTAGGGCTACATCAACAGCAAACAAACCATAGAGATAGAACTGGAAACTGCTTTATTGTGTCAAGTTTCAAAGAGCTAGCACAAACCGTGTTTGATTTAGAGTTCCAAATACATGTATCCCTATAGGAGAAAACAGAGTGAAACCTCAAAATGAAACCGGTTACTGCCAACGAACGGTTTAAACTAGAAGAACGAAATTTGGCGAGCCAAGTGGGATTGGTGTACTGATCATTACCTGAAAGTTTCATCAAGATTGGGTGAAAAAGGGTGTGCTGAGATTTCAGGCAACTCGTAGTTTTTTGGAAGCTTGGCAGGCCCTTTCCATGAAAGTGATTCTCGCCAGTCTCTGCTTAGGGCTACATCAACAGCAACCAAACCATAGAGATAGAACTTGAAACTGCTTTATTGTGTCAAGTTTCAAAGAGCTAGTACAAACCGTGTTTGATTTAGAGTTCCAAATACATGTATCCCTATAGGAGAAAACAGAGTGAAACCTCAAAATGAAACCGGTTACTGCCAACGACCGGTTTAACCTAGAAGAACGAAATTTGGCGAGCCAAGTGGGATTGGTGTACTGATCATTACCAGAAAGTTTCATCAAGATTGGGTGAAAAAGGGTGTGCTGAGATTTCAGGCAACTCGTAGTTTTTTGGAAGCTTGGCAGGCCCTTTCCATGAAAGTGATTCTCGCCAGTCTATGCTTAGGGTTACATCAACAGCAAACAAACCATAGAGATAGAACTTGAAACTGCTTTATTGTGTCAAGTTTCAAAGAGCTAGCACAAACCGTGTTTGATTTAGAGTTCCAAATACATGTATCCCTATAGGAGAAAACAGAGTGAACCTCAAAATGAAACCGGTTACTGCCAACGAACGGTTTTAACCTAGAAGAACGAAATTTGGCGAGCCAAGTGGGATTGGTGTACTGATCATTACCTGAAAGTTTCATCAAGATTGGGTGAAAAAGTGTGTGCTGAGATTTCAAGCAACTCCTAGTTTTTTGGAAGCTTGGCAGGCCCTTTCCATGAAAGTGATTCTCGCCAGTCTCTGCTTAGGGCTACATCAACAGCAACCAAACCATAGTGATAGAACTTGAAACTGCTTTATTGTGTCAAGTTTCAAACAGCTAGCACAAACCGTGTTTGATTTAGAGTTCCAAATAAATGTATCCCTATAGGACAAAACAGAGTGAAACCTCAAAATGAAACCGGTTACTACCAACGAACGGTTTAACCTAGAAGAACGAAATTTGGCGAGCCAAGTGGGATTGGTGTACTGATCATTACCTGAAAGTTTCATCAAGATTGGGTGAAAAAGTATGTGCTGAGATTTCAGGCAACTCGTAGTTTTTTGGAATCTTGGCAGGCCCTTTCCATGAAAGTGATTCTCGCCAGTCTCTGCTTAGGGCTACATCAACAGCAAACAAACCATAAAGATAGAACTTGAAACTGCTTTATTGTGTCAAGTTTCAAAGAGCTAGCAAAAACCGTGTTTGATTTAGAGTTCCAAATACATGTATCCCTATAGGAGAAAACAGAGTGAAACCTCAAAATGAAACCGGTTACTGCCAATGAACGGTTTAACCTAGAAGAACGAAATTTGGCGAGCCAAGTGGGATTGGTGTACTGATCATTACCTGAAAGTTTCATCAAGATTGGATGAAAAAGGGTGTGCTGAGATTTCAGGCAACTCGTAGTTTTGTGGAAGCTTGGCAGCCCTTTCTATGAAAGTGATTCTCGCCAGTCTCTGCTTAGGGCTACATCAACAGCAAACAAACCATAGAGATAGAACTTGAAACTGCTTTATTGTGTCAAGTTTCAAAGAGCTAGCACAAACCGTGTTGATTTAGAGTTCCAAATACATGTATCCCTATAGGAGAAAACAGAGTGAAACCTCAAAATGAAACCGGTTACTGCCAACGACCGGTTTAACCTAGAAGAACGAAATTTGGCGAGCCAAGTGGGATTGTTGTACTGATCATTACCTGAAAGTTTCATCAAGATTGGGTGAAAAAGGGTGTGCTGAGATTTCAGGGAACTCGTAGTTTTTTGGAAGCTTGGCAGGCCCTTTCCATGAAAGTGATTCTCGCCAGTCTCTGCTTAGGGCTACATCAACAGCAAACAAACCATAGAGATAGAACTTGAAACTGCTTTATTGTGTCAAGTTTCAAAGAGCTAGCACAAACCGTGTTTGATTTAGAGTTCCAAATACATGTATCCCTATAGGAGAAAACAGAGTGAAACCTCAAAATGAAACCGGTTACTGCCAACGAACGGTTTAACCTAGAAGAACGAAATTTGGCGAGCCAAGTGGGATTGGTGTACTGATCATTACCTGAAAGTTTCATCAAGATTGGGTGAAAACGTGTGTGCTGAGATTTCAGGCAACTCCTAGTTTTTTGGAAGCTTGGCAGGCCCTTTCCATGAAAGTGATTCTCGCCAGTCTCTGCTTAGGGCTACATCAACAGCAACCAAACCATAGTGATAGAACTTGAAACTGCTTTATTGTGTCAAGTTTCAAACAGCTAGCACAAACCGTGTTTGATTTAGTGTTCCAAATACATGTATCCCTATAGGAGAAAACAGAGTGAAACCTCAAAATGAAACCGGTTACTGCCAACGAACGGTTTAACCTAGAAGAATGAAATTTGGCGAGCCAAGTGGGATTGGTGTACTGATCGTTACCTGAAAGTTTCATCAAGATTGGGTGAAAAAGTGTGTGCTGAGATTTCAGGCATCTCGTAGTTTTTTGGAAGCTTGGCAGGCCCTTTCCATGAAAGTGATTCTCGCCAGTCTCTGCTTAGGGCTACATCAACAGCAAACAAACCATAGAGATAGAACTTGAAACTGCTTTATTGTGTCAAGTTTCAAAGAGCTAGCACAAACCGTGTTTGATTTAGAGTTCCAAATACATGTATCCCTATAGGAGAAAACAGAGTGAAACCTCAAAATGAAACCGGTTACTGCCAACGAACGGTTTAACCTAGAAAATGAAATTTGGCGAGCCAAGTAAGATTGGTGTACTGATCATTACCTGAAAGTTTCATCAAGATTGGGTGAAAAAGTGTGTGCTGAGATTTCAGGCAACTCGTAGTTTTTTGGAAGCTTGGCAGGCCCTTTCCATGAAAGCGATTCTCGCCAGTCTCTGCTTAGGGCTACATCAACAGCAAACAAACCATAGAGATAGAACTTGAAACTGCTTTATTGTGTCAAGTTTCAAAGAGCTAGCACAAACCGTGTTTGATTTAGTGTTCCAAATACATGTATCCCTATAGGAGAAAACAGAGTGAAACCTCAAAATGAAACCGGTTACTGCCAACGAAAGGTTTTAACCTAGAAGAACGAAATTTGTCGAGCCAAGTGGGATTGGTGTCCTGATCATTACCTGAAAGTTTCATCAAGATTGGGTGAAAAAGTGTGTGCTGAGATTTCAGGCAACTCGTAGTTTTTTGGAAGCTTGGCAGGCCCTTTCCATGAAAGTGATTCTCGCCAGTCTCTGCTTAGGGCTACATCAACAGCAAACAAACCATAGAGATAGAACTTGAAACTGCTTTATTGTGTCAAGTTTCAAAGAGCTAGTACAAACCGTGTTTGATTTGGAGTTGTAAATACATGTATTCCTATAGGAGAAAACAGAGTGAAACCTCAAAATAAAACCGGCTATTGCCAACGAACGGTTTAACCTAGAAGAACGAAATTTGGCGAGCCAAGTGTGATTGGTGTACTGATCATTACCAGAAAGTTTCATCAAGATTGGGTGAAAAAGGGTGTGCTGAGATTTCAGGCAACTCGTAGTTTTTTTGGAAGCTTGGCAGGCTCTTTCCATGAAAGTGATTCTCGCCAGTCTCTGCTTAGGGCTACGTCAACAGCAAACCAACCATAGAGATAGAACTTGAAACTGCTTTATTGTGTCAAGTTTCAAAGAGCTAGCACAAACCGTGTTTGATTTAGAGTTCCAAATACATGTATCCCTATAGGAGAAAACAGAGTGAAACCTCAAAATGAAACCGGTTACTGCCAACGAACGGTTTAACCTAGAAGAACGAAATTTGGCGAGCCAAGTGGGATTGGTGTACTGATCATTACCTGAAAGTTTCATCAAGATTGGGTGAAAAAGTGTGTGCTGAGATTTCAGGCAACTCGTAGTTTTTTTGGAAGCTTGGCAGGCCCTTTCCATGAAAGCGATTCTCGCCAGTCTCTGCTTAGGGCTACATCAACAGCAAACAAACCATAGAGATAGAACTTGAAACTGCTTTATTGTGTCAAGTTTCAAAGAGCTAGCACAAACCGTGTTTGATTTAGTGTTCCAAATACATGTATCCCTATAGGAGAAAACAGAGTGAAACCTCAAAATGAAACCGGTTACTGCCAACGAACGGTTTAACCTAGAAGAACGAAATTTGTAGAGCCAAGTGGGATTGGTGTCCTGATCATTACCTGAAAGTTTCATCAAGATTGGGTGAAAAAGTGTGTGCTGAGATTTCAGGCAACTCGTAGTTTTTTGGAAGCTTGGCAGGCCCTTTCCATGAAAGTGATTCTCGCCAGTCTCTGCTTAGGGCTACATCAACAGCAAACAAACCATAGAGATAGAACTTGAAACTGCTTTATTGTGTCAAGTTTCAAAGAGCTAGTACAAACCGTGTTTGATTTGGAGTTGTAAATACATGTATTCCTATAGGAGAAAACAGAGTGAAACCTCAAAATAAAACCGGCTACTGCCAACGAACGGTTTAACCTAGAAGAACGAAATTTGGCGAGCCAAGTGTGATTGGTGTACTGATCATTACCAGAAAGTTTCATCAAGATTGGGTGAAAAAGGGTGTGCTGAGATTTCAGGCAACTCGTAGTTTTTTGGAAGCTTGGCAGGCTCTTTCCATGAAAGTGATTCTCGCCAGTCTGTGCTTAGGGCTACGTCAACAGCAAACCAACCATAGAGATAGAACTTGAAACTGCTTTATTGTGTCAAGTTTCAAAGAGCTAGCACAAACCGTGTTTGATTTAGAGTTCCAAATACATGTAATCCCTATAGGAGAAAACAGAGTGAAACCTCAAAATGAAACCGGTTACTGCCAACGAACGATTTAACCTAGAAGAACGAAATTCGGCGAGCCAAGTGGGATTGGTGTACTGATCATTACCTGAAAGTTTCATCAAGATTGGGTGAAAAAGGGTGTGCTGAGATTTCAGGCAACTCGTAGTTTTTTGGAAGCTTGGCAGGCCCTTTCCATGAAAGTGATTCTCGCCAGTCTCTGCTTAGGGCTACATCAACAGCAAACAAACCATAGAGATAGAACTGGAAACTTCTTTATTGTGTCAAGTTTCAAAGAGCTAGCACAAACCGTGTTTGATTTAGAGTTCCAAATACATGTATCCCTATAGGAGAAAACAGAGTGAAACCTCAAAATGAAACCGGTTACTGCCAACGAACGGTTTAACCTAGAAGAACGAAATTTGGCGAGCCAAGTGGGATTGGTGTACTGATCATTACCTGAAAGTTTCATCAAGATTGGGTGAAAAAGGTTGTGCTGAGATTTCAGGAAACTCGTAGTTTTTTTGGAAGCTTGGCAGGCCCTTTCCATGAAAGTGATTCTCGCCAGTCTCTGCTTAGGGCTACATCAACAGCAACCAAACCATAGAGATAGAACTTGAAACTGCTTTATTGTGTCAAGTTTCAAAGAGCTAGTACAAACCGTGTTTGATTTAGAGTTGTAAATACATGTATTCCTATAGGAGAAAACAGAGTGAAACCTCAAAATGAAACCGGCTACTGCCAACGAACGGTTTAACCTAGAAGAACGAAATTTGGCGAGCCAAGTGGGATTGGTGTACTGATCATTACCAGAAAGTTTCATCAAGATTGGGTGAAAAAGGGTGTGCTGAGATTTCAGGCAACTCGTAGTTTTTTGGAAGCTTGGCAGGCTCTTTCCATGAAAGTGATTCTCGCCAGTCTCTGCTTAGGGCTACGTCAACAGCAAACCAACCATATATATAGAACTTGAAACTGCTTTATTGTGTCAAGTTTCAAAGAGCTAGCACAAACCGTGTTTGATTTAGAGTTCCAAATACATGTATCCCTATAGGAGAAAACAGAGTGAAACCTCAAAATGAAACCGGTTACTGCCAACGAACGGTTTAACCTAGAAGAACGAAATTCGGCGAGCCAAGTGGGATTGGTGTACTGATCATTACCTGAAAGTTTCATCAAGATTGGGTGAAAAAGGGTGTGCTGAGATTTCAGGCAACTCGTAGTTTTTTGGAAGCTTGGCAGGCCCTTTCCATGAAAGTGATTCTCGCCAGTCTCTGCTTAGGGCTACATCAACAGCAAACAAACCATAGAGATAGAACTGGAAACTGCTTTATTGTGTCAAGTTTCAAAGAGCTAGCACAAACCGTGTTTGATTTAGAGTTCCAAATACATGTATCCCTATAGGAGAAAACAGAGTGAAACCTCAAAATGAAACCGGTTACTGCCAACGAACGGTTTAACCTAGAAGAACGAAATTTGGCGAGCCAAGTAGGATTGGTGTACTGATCATTACCTGAAAGTTTCATCAAGATTGGGTGAAAAAGGGTGTGCTGAGATTTCAGGCAACTCGTAGTTTTTTGGAAGCTTGGCAGGCCCTTTCCATGAAAGTGATTCTCGCCAGTCTCTGCTTAGGGCTACATCAACAGCAACCAAACCATAGAGATAGAACTTGAAACTGCTTTATTGTGTCAAGTTTCAAAGAGCTAGTACAAACCGTGTTTTATTTAGAGTTCCAAATACATGTATCCCTATAGGAGAAAACAGAGTGAAACCTCAAAATAAAACCGGTTACTGCCAACGAACGGTTTAACCTAGAAGAACGAAATTTGGCGAGCCAAGTGGGATTGTTGTACTGATCATTACCAGAAAGTTTCATCAAGATTGGGTGAAAAAGGGTGTGCTGAGATTTCAGGCAACTCGTAGTTTTGTGGAAGCTTGGCAGTCCCTTTCCATGAAAGTGATTCTCGCCAGTCTCTGCTTAGGGCTACATCAACAGCAAACCAACCATAGAGATAGAACTTGAAACTGCTATATTGTGTCAAGTTTCAAAGAGCTAGTACAAACCGTGTTTGATTTAGAGTTCCAAATACATGTATCCCTATAGGAGAAAACAGAGTGAAACCTCAAAATGAAACCGGTTACTGCCAACGAACGGTTTAACCTAGAAGAACGAAATTTGGCGAGCCAAGTGGGATTGGTGTACTGATCATTACCTGAAAGTTTCATCAAGATTGGATGAAAAAGGGTGTGCTGAGATTTCAGGCAACTCGTAGTTTTGTGGAAGCTTGGCAGCCCTTTCCATGAAAGTGATTCTCGCCAGTCTCTGCTTAGGGCTACATCAACAGCAAACAAACCATAGAGATAGAACTTGAAACTGCTTTATTGTGTCAAGTTTCAAAGAGCTAGCACAAACCGTGTTGATTTAGAGTTCCAAATACATGTATTTGTATAGGAGAAAACAGAGTGAAACCTCAAAATGAAACCGGTTACTGCCAACGACCGGTTTAACCTAGAAGAACGAAATTTGGCGAGCCAAGTGGGATTGGTGTACTGATCATTACCAGAAAGTTTCATCAAGATTGGGTGAAAAAGGGTGTGCTGAGATTTCAGGCAACTCGTAGTTTTTTGGAAGCTTGGCAGGCCCTTTCCATGAAAGTGATTCTCGCCAGTCTCTGCTTAGGGCTACATCAACAGCAACCAAACCATAGAGATAGAACTTGAAACTGCTTTATTGTGTCAAGTTTCAAAGAGCTAGCACAAACCGTGTTGATTTAGAGTTCCAAATACATGTATTTGTATAGGAGAAAACAGAGTGAAACCTCAAAATGAAACCGGTTACTGCCAACGACCGGTTTAACCTAGAAGAACGAAATTTGGCGAGCCAAGTGGGATTGGTGTACTGATCATTACCAGAAAGTTTCATCAAGATTGGGTGAAAAAGGGTGTGCTGAGATTTCAGGCAACTCGTAGTTTTTTGGAAGCTTGGCAGGCCCTTTCCATGAAAGTGATTCTCGCCAGTCTCTGCTTAGGGCTACATCAACAGCAAACAAACCATAGAGATAGAACTTGAAACTGCTTTATTGTGTCAAGTTTCAAAGAGCTAGTACAAACCGTGTTTGATTTAGAGTTCCAAATACATGTATCCCTATAGGAGAAATCAGAGTGAAACCTCCAAATGAAACCGGTTACTGCCAACGAACGGTTTAACCTAGAAGAACGAAATTTGGCGAGCCAAGTGGGATTGGTGTACTGATCATTACCTGAAAGTTTCATCAAGATTGGGTGAAAACGTGTGTGCTGAGATTTCAGGCAACTCGTAGTTTTGTGGAAGCTTGGCAGGCCCTTTCCATGAAAGTGATTCTCGCCAGTCTCTGCTTAGGGCTACATCAACAGCAAACAAACCATAGAGATAGAACTTGAAACTGCTTTATTGTGTCAAGTTTCAAAGAGCTAGGACAAACCGTGTTGATTTAGAGTTCCAAATACATGTATTTGTATAGGAGAAAACAGAGTGAAACCTCAAAATGAAACCGGTTACTGCCAACGAACGGTTTAACCTAGAAGAACGAAATTTGGCGAGCCAAGTGGGATTGGTGTACTGATCATTACCAGAAAGTTTCATCAAGATTGGGTGAAAAAGGGTGTGCTGAGATTTCAGGCAACTCGTAGTTTTTTGGAAGCTTGGCAGGCCCTTTCCATGAAAGTGATTCTCGCCAGTCTCTGCTTAGGGCTACATCAACAGCAAACAAACCATAGAGATAGAACTTGAAACTGCTTTATTGTGTCAAGTTTCAAAGAGCTAGCACAAACCGTGTTTGATTTAGAGTTCCAAATACATGTATCCCTATAGGAGAAAACAGAGTGAAACCTCAAAATGAAACCGGTTACTGCCAACGAACGGTTTAACCTAGAAGAACGAAATTTGTCGAGCCAAGTGGGATTGGTGTACTGATCATTACCTGAAAGTTTCATCAAGATTGGGTGAAAAAGTGTGTGCTGAGATTTCAGGCAACTCGTACTTTTTTGGAAGCTTGGCAGGCCCTTTCCATGAAAGTGATTCTCGCCAGTCTCTGCTTAGGGCTACATCAACAGCAAACAAACCATAGAGATAGAACTTGAAACTGCTTTATTGTGTCAAGTTTCAAAGAGCTAGTACAAACCGTGTTTGATTTAGAGTTGTAAATACATGTATTCCTATAGGAGAAAACAGAGTGAAACCTCAAAATAAAACCGGCTACTGCCAACGAACGGTTTAACCTAGAAGAACGAAATTTGGCGAGCCAAGTGGGATTGGTGTACTGATCATTACCAGAAAGTTTCATCAAGATTGGGTGAAAAAGGGTGTGCTGAGATTTCAGGCAACTCGTAGTTTTTTGGAAGCTTGGCAGGCTCTTTCCATGAAAGTGATTCTCGCCAGTCTCTGCTTAGGGCTACGTCAACAGCAAACCAACCATATAGATAGAACTTGAAACTGCTTTATTGTGTCAAGTTTCAAAGAGCTAGCACAAACGGTGTTTGATTTAGAGTTCCAAATACATGTATCCCTATAGGAGAAAACAGAGTGAAACCTCAAAATGAAACCGGTTACTGCCAACGAACGGTTTAACCTAGAAGAACGAAATTCGGCGAGCCAAGTGGGATTGGTGTACTGATCATTACCTGAAAGTTTCATCAAGATTGGGTGAAAAAGGGTGTGCTGAGATTTCAGGCAACTCGTAGTTTTTTGGAAGCTTTGCAGGCCCTTTCCATGAAAGTGATTCTCGCCAGTCTCTGCTTAGGGCTACATCAACAGCAAACAAACCATAGAGATAGAACTGGAAACTGCTTTATTGTGTCAAGTTTCAAAGAGCTAGCACAAACCGTGTTTGATTTAGAGTTCCAAATACATGTATCCCTATAGGAGAAAACAGAGTGAAACCTCAAAATGAAACCGGTTACTGCCAACGAACGGTTTAACCTAGAAGAACGAAATTTGGCGAGCCAAGTGGGATTGGTGTACTGATCATTACCTGAAAGTTTCATCAAGATTGGGTGAAAAAGGGTGTGCTGAGATTTCAGGCAACTCGTAGTTTTTTGGAAGCTTGGCAGGCCCTTTCCATGAAAGTGATTCTCGCCAGTCTCTGCTTAGTGCTACATCAACAGCAACCAAACCATAGAGATAGAACTTGAAACTGCTTTATTGTGTCAAGTTTCAAAGAGCTAGTACAAACCGTGTTTGATTTAGAGTTCCAAATACATGTATCCCTATAGGAGAAAACAGAGTGAAACCTCAAAATAAAACCGGTTACTGCCAACGAACGGTTTAACCTAGAAGAACGAAATTTGGCGAGCCAAGTGGGATTGTTGTACTGATCATTACCAGAAAGTTTCATCAAGATTGGGTGAAAAAGGGTGTGCTGAGATTTCAGGCAACTCGTAGTTTTTTGGAAGCTTGGCAGTCCCTTTCCATGAAAGTGATTCTCGCCAGTCTCTGCTTAGGGCTACGTCAACAGCAAACCAACCATATACATAGAACTTGAAACTGCTTTATTGTGTCAAGTTTCAAAGAGCTAGCACAAACCGTGTTTGATTTAGAGTTCCAAATACATGTATCCCTATAGGAGAAAACAGAGTGAAACCTCAAAATGAAACCGGTTACTGCCAACGAACGGTTTAACCTAGAAGAACGAAATTCGGCGAGCCAAGTGGGAATGGTGTACTGATCATTACCTGAAAGTTTCATCAAGATTGGGTGAAAAAGGGTGTGCTGAGATTTCAGGCAACTCGTAGTTTTTTGGAAGCTTGGCAGGCCCTTTCCATGAAAGTGATTCTCGCCAGTCTCTGCTTAGGGCTACATCAACAGCAAACAAACCATAGAGATAGAACTGGAAACTGCTTTATTGTGTCAAGTTTCAAAGAGCTAGCACAAACCGTGTTTGATTTAGAGTTCCAAATACATGTATCCCTATAGGAGAAAACAGAGTGAAACCTCAAAATGAAACCGGTTACTGCCAACGAACGGTTTAAACTAGAAGAACGAAATTTGGCTAGCCAAGTGGGATTGGTGTACTGATCATTACCTGAAAGTTTCATCAAGATTGGGTGAAAAAGGGTGTGCTGAGATTTCAGGCAACTCGTAGTTTTTTGGAAGCTTGGCAGGCCCTTTCCATGAAAGTGATTCTCGCCAGTCTCTGCTTAGGGCTACATCAACAGCAACCAAACCATAGAGATAGAACTTGAAACTGCTTTATTGTGTCAAGTTTCAAAGAGCTAGTACAAACCGTGTTTGATTTAGAGTTCCAAATACATGTATCCCTATAGGAGAAAACAGAGTGAAACCTCAAAATAAAACCGGTTACTGCCAACGAACGGTTTAACCTAGAAGAACGAAATTTGGCGAGCCAAGTGGGATTGTTGTACTGATCATTACCAGAAAGTTTCATCAAGATTGGGTGAAAAAGGGTGTGCTGAGATTCAGGCAACTCGTAGTTTTTTGGAAGCTTGGCAGTCCCTTTCCATGAAAGTGATTCTCGCCAGTCTCTGCTTAGGGCTACATCAACAGCAAACCAACCATAGAGATAGAACTTGAAACTGCTATATTGTGTCAAGTTTCAAAGAGCTAGTACAAACCGTGTTTGGTTTAGAGTTCCAAATACATGTATCCCTATAGGAGAAAACAGAGTGAAACCTCAAAATGAAACCGGTTACTGCCAACGAACGGTTTAACCTAGAAGAACGAAATTTGGCGAGCCAAGTGGGATTGGTGTACTGATCATTACCTGAAAGTTTCATCAAGATTGGATGAAAAAGGGTGTGCTGAGATTTTCAGGCAACTCGTAGTTTTGTGGAAGCTTGGCAGCCCTTTCCATGAAAGTGATTCTCGCCAGTCTCTGCTTAGGGCTACATCAACAGCAAACAAACCATAGAGATAGAACTTGAAACTGCTTATTGTGTCAAGTTTCAAAGAGCTAGCACAAACCGTGTTGATTTAGAGTTCCAAATACATGTATTTGTATAGGAGAAAACAGAGTGCAACCTCAAAATGAAACCGGTTACTGCCAACGACCGGTTTAACCTAGAAGAACGAAATTTGGCGAGCCAAGTGGGATTGGTGTACTGATCATTACCAGAAAGTTTCATCAAGATTGGGTGAAAAAGGGTGTGCTGAGATTTCAGGCAACTCGTAGTTTTTTGGAAGCTTGGCAGGCCCTTTCCATGAAAGTGATTCTCGCCAGTCTCTGCTTAGGGCTACATCAACAGCAAACAAACCATAGAGATAGAACTTGAAACTGCTTTATTGTGTCAAGTTTCAAAGAGCTAGCACAAACCGTGTTTGATTTAGAGTTCCAAATACATGTATCCCTATAGGAGAAAACAGAGTGAAACCTCAAAATGAAACCGGTTACTGCCAACGAACGGTTTAACCTAGAAGAACGAAATTTGGCGAGCCAAGTGGGATTGGTGTACTGATCATTACCTGAAAGTTTCATCAAGATTGGGTGAAAAAGTGTGTGCTGAGATTTCAAGCAACTCCTAGTTTTTTGGAAGCTTGGCAGGCCTTTCCATGAAAGTGATTCTCGCCAGTCTCTGCTTAGGGCTACATCAACAGCAACCAAAACCATAGTGATAGAACTTGAAACTGCTTTATTGTGTCAAGTTTCAAACAGCTAGCACAAACCGTGTTTGATTTAGAGTTCCAAATAAATGTATCCCTATAGGACAAAACAGAGTGAAACCTCAAAATGAAACCGGTTACTACCAACGAACGGTTTAACCTAGAAGAACGAAATTTGGCGAGCCAAGTGGGATTGGTGTACTGATCATTACCTGAAAGTTTCATCAAGATTGGGTGAAAAAGTATGTGCTGAGATTTCAGGCAACTCGTAGTTTTTTGGAAGCTTGGCAGGCCCTTTCCATGAAAGTGATTCTCGCCAGTCTCTGCTTAGGGCTACATCAACAGCAAACAAACCATAAAGATAGAACTTGAAACTGCTTTATTGTGTCAAGTTTCAAAGAGCTAGCAAAAACCGTGTTTGATTTAGAGTTCCAAATACATGTATCCCTATAGGAGAAAACAGAGTGAAACCTCAAAATGAAACCGGTTACTGCCAACGACCGGTTTAACCTAGAAGAACGAAATTTGGCGAGCCAAGTGGGATTGTTGTACTGATCATTACCAGAAAGTTTCATCAAGATTGGGTGAAAAAGGGTGTGCTGAGATTTCAGGCAACTCGTAGTTTTTTGGAAGCTTGGCAGTCCCTTTCCATGAAAGTGATTCTCGCCAGTCTCTGCTTAGGGCTACGTCAACAGCAAACCAACCATATACATAGAACTTGAAACTGCTTTATTGTGTCAAGTTTCAAAGAGCTAGCACAAACCGTGTTTGATTTAGAGTTCCAAATACATGTATCCCTATAGGAGAAAACAGAGTGAAACCTCAAAATGAAACCGGTTACTGCCAACGAACGGTTTAACCTAGAAGAACGAAATTCGGCGAGCCAAGTGGGAATGGTTGTACTGATCATTACCTGAAAGTTTCATCAAGATTGGGTGAAAAAGGGTGTGCTGAGATTTCAGGCAACTCGTAGTTTTTTGGAAGCTTGGCAGGCCCTTTCCATGAAAGTGATTCTCGCCAGTCTCTGCTTAGGGCTACATCAACAGCAAACAAACCATAGAGATAGAACTGGAAACTGCTTTATTGTGTCAAGTTTCAAAGAGCTAGCACAAACCGTGTTTGATTTAGAGTTCCAAATACATGTATCCCTATAGGAGAAAACAGAGTGAAACCTCAAAATGAAACCGGTTACTGCCAACGAACGGTTAAACTAGAAGAACGAAATTTGGCTAGCCAAGTGGGATTGGTGTACTGATCATTACCTGAAAGTTTCATCAAGATTGGGTGAAAAAGGGTGTGCTGAGATTTCAGGCAACTCGTAGTTTTTTGGAAGCTTGGCAGGCCCTTTCCATGAAAGTGATTCTCGCCAGTCTCTGCTTAGGGCTACATCAACAGCAACCAAACCATAGAGATAGAACTTGAAACTGCTTTATTGTGTCAAGTTTCAAAGAGCTAGTACAAACCGTGTTTGATTTAGAGTTCCAAATACATGTATCCCTATAGGAGAAAACAGAGTGAAACCTCAAAATAAAACCGGTTACTGCCAACGAACGGTTTAACCTAGAAGAACGAAATTTGGCGAGCCAAGTGGGATTGTTGTACTGATCATTACCAGAAAGTTTCATCAAGATTGGGTGAAAAAGGGTGTGCTGAGATTTCAGGCAACTCGTAGTTTTTTGGAAGCTTGGCAGTCCCTTTCCATGAAAGTGATTCTCGCCAGTCTCTGCTTAGGGCTACATCAACAGCAAACCAACCATAGAGATAGAACTTGAAACTGCTATATTGTGTCAAGTTTCAAAGAGCTAGTACAAACCGTGTTTGGTTTAGAGTTCCAAATACATGTATCCCTATAGGAGAAAACAGAGTGAAACCTCAAAATGAAACCGGTTACTGCCAACGAACGGTTTAACCTAGAAGAACGAAATTTGGCGAGCCAAGTGGGATTGGTGTACTGATCATTACCTGAAAGTTTCATCAAGATTGGATGAAAAAGGGTGTGCTGAGATTTCAGGCAACTCGTAGTTTTGTGGAAGCTTGGCAGCCCTTTCCATGAAAGTGATTCTCGCCAGTCTCTGCTTAGGGCTACATCAACAGCAAACAAACCATAGAGATAGAACTTGAAACTGCTTTATTGTGTCAAGTTTCAAAGAGCTAGCACAAACCGTGTTGATTTAGAGTTCCAAATACATGTATTTGTATAGGAGAAAACAGAGTGCAACCTCAAAATGAAACCGGTTACTGCCAACGACCGGTTTAACCTAGAAGAACGAAATTTGGCGAGCCAAGTGGGATTGGTGTACTGATCATTACCAGAAAGTTTCATCAAGATTGGGTGAAAAAGGGTGTGCTGAGATTTCAGGCAACTCGTAGTTTTTTGGAAGCTTGGCAGGCCCTTTCCATGAAAGTGATTCTCGCCAGTCTCTGCTTAGGGCTACATCAACAGCAAACAAACCATAGAGATAGAACTTGAAACTGCTTTATTGTGTCAAGTTTCAAAGAGCTAGCACAAACCGTGTTTGATTTAGAGTTCCAAATACATGTATCCCTATAGGAGAAAACAGAGTGAAACCTCAAAATGAAACCGGTTACTGCCAACGAACGGTTTAACCTAGAAGAACGAAATTTGGCGAGCCAAGTGGGATTGGTGTACTGATCATTACCTGAAAGTTTCATCAAGATTGGGTGAAAAAGTGTGTGCTGAGATTTCAAGCAACTCCTAGTTTTTTGGAAGCTTGGCAGGCCCTTTCCATGAAAGTGATTCTCGCCAGTCTCTGCTTAGGGCTACATCAACAGCAACCAAACCATAGTGATAGAACTTGAAACTGCTTTATTGTGTCAAGTTTCAAACAGCTAGCACAAACCGTGTTTGATTTAGAGTTCCAAATAAATGTATCCCTATAGGACAAAACAGAGTGAAACCTCAAAATGAAACCGGTTACTACCAACGAACGGTTTAACCTAGAAGAACGAAATTTGGCGAGCCAAGTGGGATTGGTGTACTGATCATTACCTGAAAGTTTCATCAAGATTGGGTGAAAAAGTATGTGCTGAGATTTCAGGCAACTCGTAGTTTTTTGGAAGCTTGGCAGGCCCTTTCCATGAAAGTGATTCTCGCCAGTCTCTGCTTAGGGCTACATCAACAGCAAACAAACCATAAAGATAGAACTTGAAACTGCTTTATTGTGTCAAGTTTCAAAGAGCTAGCAAAAACCGTGTTTGATTTAGAGTTCCAAATACATGTATCCCTATAGGAGAAAACAGAGTGAAACCTCAAAATGAAACCGGTTACTGCCAATGAAAGGTTTAACCTAGAAGAACGAAATTTGGCGAGCCAAGTGGGATTGGTGTACTGATCATTACCTGAAAGTTTCATCAAGATTGGATGAAAAAGGGTGTGCTGAGATTTCAGGCAACTCGTAGTTTTGTGGAAGCTTGGCAGCCCTTTCTATGAAAGTGATTCTCGCCAGTCTCTGCTTAGGGCTACATCAACAGCAAACAAACCATAGAGATAGAACTTGAAACTGCTTTATTGTGTCAAGTTTCAAAGAGCTAGCACAAACCGTGTTGATTTAGAGTTCCAAATACATGTATCCCTATAGGAGAAAACAGAGTGAAACCTCAAAATGAAACCGGTTACTGCCAACGACCGGTTTAACCTAGAAGAACGAAATTTGGCGAGCCAAGTGGGATTGGTGTACTGATCATTACCAGAAAGCTTCATCAAGATTGGGTGAAAAAGGGTGTGCTGAGATTTCAGGCAACTCGTAGTTTTTTGGAAGCTTGGCAGGCCCTTTCCATGAAAGTGATTCTCGCCAGTCTCTGCTTAGGGCTACATCAACAGCAAACCAACCATAGTGATAGAACTTGAAACTGCTTTATTGTGTCAAGTTTCAAACAGCTAGCACAAACCGTGTTTGATTTAGAGTTCCAAATACATGTTTCCCTATAGGAGAAAACAGAGTGAAACCTCAAAATGAAACCGGTTACTGCCAACGAACGGTTTAACCTAGAAGAATGAAATTTGGCGAGCCAAGTGGGATTGGTGTACTGATCATTACCTGAAAGTTTCATCAAGATTGGGTGAAAAAGTGTGTGCTGAGATTTCAGGCAACTCGTAGTTTTTTGGAAGCTTGGCAGGCCCTTTCCATGAAAGTGATTCTCGCCAGTCTCTGCTTAGGGCTACATCAACAGCAAACAAACCATAGAGATAGAACTTGAAACTGCTTTATTGTGTCAAGTTTCAAAGAGCTAGCACAAACCGTGTTTGATTTAGAGTTCCAAATACATGTATCCCTATAGGAGAAAACAGAGTGAAACCTCAAATTGAAACCGGTTACTGCCAACGAACAGTTTAACCTAGAAAATGAAATTTGGCGAGCCAAGTAAGATTGGTGTACTGATCATTACCTGAAAGTTTCATCAAGATTGGGTGAAAAAGTGTGTGCTGAGATTTCAGGCAACTCGTAGTTTTTTGGAAGCTTGGCAGGCCCTTTCCATGAAAGCGATTCTCGCCAGTCTCTGCTTAGGGCTACATCAACAGCAAACAAACCATAGAGATAGAACTTGAAACTGCTTTATTGTGTCAAGTTTCAAAGAGCTAGCACAAACCGTGTTTGATTTAGAGTTCCAAATACATGTATCCCTATAGGAGAAAACAGAGTGAAACCTCAAAATGAAACCGGTTACTGCCAATGAACGGTTTAACTTAGAAGAACGAAATTTGGCGAGCCAATTGGGATTGGTGTACTGATCATTACCTGAAAGTTTCATCAAGATTGGGTGAAAAAGTGTTTGCTGAGATTTCAGGCAACTCGTAGTTTCTTGGAAGCTTGGCAGGCCCTTTCCATTAAAGTGATTCTCGCCAGTCTCTGCTTAGGGCTACATCAACAGCAAACAAACCATAGAGATAGAACTTGAAACTGCTTTATTGTGTCAAGTTTCAAAGAGCTAGCACAAACCGTGTTTGATTTAGAGTTCCAAATACATGTATCCCTATAGGAGAAAACAGAGTGAAACCTCAAACTGAAACCGGTTACTGCCAACGAACGGTTTAACCTAGAAGAATGAAATTTGGAGAGCCAAGTGGGATTGGTGTACTGATCATTACCTGAAAGTTTCATCAAGATTGGGTGAAAAAGTGTGTGTTGAAATTTCAGGCAACTCGTAGTTTTTTGGAAGCTTGGCAGGCCCTTTCCATGAAAGTGATTCTCGCCAGTCTCTGCTTAGGGCTACATCAACAGCAAACAAACCATAGAGACAGAACTTGAAACTGCTTTATTGTGTCAAGTTTCAAAGAGCTAGCACAAACCGTGTTTGATTTAGAGTTCCAAATACATGTATCCCTATAGGAGAAAACAGAGTGAAACCTCAAAATGAAACCGGTTACTGCCAACGAACGGTTTAACCTAGAAGAACGAAATTTGGCGAGCCAAGTGGGATTGGTGTACTGATCATTACCTGAAAGTTTCATCAAGATTGGGTGAAAAAGTGTGTGCTGAGATTTCAGGCAACTCGTAGTTTTTTGGAAGCTTGGCAGGCCCTTTCCATGATAGTGATTCTCGCCAGTCTCTGCTTAGGGCTACATCAACAGCAAACAAACCATAGAGATAGAACTTGAAACTGCTTTATTGTGTCAAGTTTCAAAGAGCTAGCACAAACCGTGTTTGATTTAGAGTTCCAAATACATGTATCCCTATAGGAGAAAACAGAGTGAAACCTCAAATTGAAACCGGTTACTGCCAACGAACGGTTTAACCTAGAAAATGAAATTTGGCGAGCCAAGTAAGATTGGTGTACTGATCATTACCTGAAAGTTTCATCAAGATTGGGTGAAAAAGTGTGTGCTGAGATTTCAGGCAACTCGTAGTTTTTTGGAAGCTTGGCAGGCCCTTTCCATGAAAGCGATTCTCGCCAGTCTCTGCTTAGGGCTACATCAACAGCAAACAAACCATAGAGATAGAACTTGAAACTGCTTTATTGTGTCAAGTTTCAAAGAGCTAGCACAAACCGTGTTTGATTTAGAGTTCCAAATACATGTATCCCTATAGGAGAAAACAGAGTGAAACCTCAAAATGAAACCGGTTACTGCCAACGAACGGTTTAACTTAGAAGAACGAAATTTGGCGAGCCAATTGGGATTGGTGTACTGATCATTACCTGAAAGTTTCATCAAGATTGGGTGAAAAAGTGTTTGCTGAGATTTCAGGCAACTCGTAGTTTCTTGGAAGCTTGGCAGGCCCTTTCCATTAAAGTGATTCTCGCCAGTCTCTGCTTAGGGCTACATCAACAGCAAACAAACCATAGAGATAGAACTTGAAACTGCTTTATTGTGTCAAGTTTCAAAGAGCTAGCACAAACCGTGTTTGATTTAGAGTTCCAAATACATGTATCCCTATAGGAGAAAACAGAGTGAAACCTCAAACTGAAACCGGTTACTGCCAACGAACGGTTTAACCTAGAAGAATGAAATTTGGAGAGCCAAGTGGGATTGGTGTACTGATCATTACCTGAAAGTTTCATCAAGATTGGGTGAAAAAGTGTGTGTTGAAATTTCAGGCAACTCGTAGTTTTTTGGAAGCTTGGCAGGCCCTTTCCATGAAAGTGATTCTCGCCAGTCTCTGCTTAGGGCTACATCAACAGCAAACAAACCATAGAGACAGAACTTGAAACTGCTTTATTGTGTCAAGTTTCAAAGAGCTAGCACAAACCGTGTTTGATTTAGAGTTCCAAATACATGTATCCCTATAGGAGAAAACAGAGTGAAACCTCAAAATGAAACCGGTTACTGCCAACGAACGGTTTAACCTAGAAGAACGAAATTTGGCGAGCCAAGTGGGATTGGTGTACTGATCATTACCTGAAAGTTTCATCAAGATTGGGTGAAAAAGTGTGTGCTGAGATTTCAGGCAACTCGTAGTTTTTTGGAAGCTTGGCAGGCCCTTTCCATGATAGTGATTCTCGCCAGTCTCTGCTTAGGGCTACATCAACAGCAAACAAACCATAGAGATAGAACTTGAAACTGCTTTATTGTGTCAAGTTTCAAAGAGCTAGCACAAACCGTGTTTGATTTAGAGTTCCAAATACATGTATCCCTATAGGAGAAAACAGAGTGAAACCTCAAAATGAAACTGGTTACTGCCAACGAACGGTTTAACCTAGAAAATGAAATTTGGCGAGCCAAGTAAGATTGGTGTACTGATCATTACCTGAAAGTTTCATCAAGATTGGGTGAAAAAGTGTGTGGTGAGATTTCAGGCAACTCGTAGTTTTTTGGAAGATTGGCAGGCCCTTTCCATGAAAGTGATTCTCGCCAGTCTCTGCTTAGGGCTACATCAACAGCAAAAAAACCATAGAGATAGAACTGGAAACTGCTTTATTGTGTCAAGTTTCAAAGAGCTACCACAAACCGTGTTTGATTTAGAGTTCCAAATACATGTATCCCTATAGGAGAAAACAGAGTGAAACCTCAAAATGAAACCGGTTACTGCCAACGAACGGTTTAACCTAGAAGAACGAAATTCGGCGAGCCAAGTGGGATTGGTGTACTGATCATTACCTGAAAGTTTCATCAAGATTGGGTGAAAAAGTGTGTGCTGAGATTTCGGGAAACTCGTAGTTTTTTGGAAGCTTGGCAGGCCCTTTCCATGATAGTGATTCTCGCCAGTCTCTGCTTAGGGCTACATCAAGAGCAAACAAACCATAGAGATAGAACTTGAAACTGCTTTATTGTGTCAAGTTTCAAAGAGCTAGCACAAACCGTGTTTGATTTAGAGTTCCAAATACATGTATCCCTATAGGAGAAAACAGAGTGAAACCTCAAAATGAAACCGGTTACTGCCAACGAACGGTTTAACCTAGAAGAACGAAATTCGGCGAGCCAAGTGGGATTGGTGTACTGATCATTACCTGAAAGTTTCATCAAGATTGGGTGAAAAAGTGTGTGCTGAGATTTCGGGAAACTCGTAGTTTTTTGGAAGCTTGGCAGGCCCTTTCCATGATAGTGATTCTCGCCAGTCTCTGCTTAGGGCTACATCAACAGCAAACAAACCATAGAGATAGAACTTGAAACTGCTTTATTGTGTCAAGTTTCAAAGAGCTAGCACAAACCGTGTTTGATTTAGAGTTCCAAATACATGTATCCCTATAGGAGAAAACAGAGTGAAACCTCAAAATGAAACTGGTTACTGCCAACGAACGGTTTAACCTAGAAAATGAAATTTGGCGAGCCAAGTAAGATTGGTGTACTGATCATTACCTGAAAGTTTCATCAAGATTGGGTGAAAAAGTGTGTGCTGAGATTTCAGGCAACTCGTAGTTTTTTGGAAGCTTGGCAGGCCCTTTCCATGAAAGTGATTCTCGCCAGTCTCTGCTTAGGGCTACATCAACAGCAAACAAACCATAGAGATAGAACTGGAAACTGCTTTATTGTGTCAAGTTTCAAAGAGCTAGCACAAACCGTGTTTGATTTAGAGTTCCAAATACATGTATCCCTATAGGAGAAAACAGAGTGAAACCTCAAAATGAAACCCGTTACTGCCAACGAACGGTTTAACCTAGAAGAATGAAATTTGGCGAGCCAAGTGGGATTGGTGTACTGATCATTACCTGAAAGTTTCATCAAGATTGGGTGAAAAAGGGTGTGCTGAGATTTCAGGCAACTCGTAGTTTTTTGGAAGCTTGGCAGGCCCTTTCCATGAAAGTGATTCTCGCCAGTCTCTGCTTAGGGCTACATCAACAGCAACCAAACCATAGAGATAGAACTTGAAACTGCTTTATTGTGTCAAGTTTCAAAGAGCTAGTACAAACCGTGTTTGATTTAGAGTTCCAAATACATGTATCCCTATAGGAGAAAACAGAGTGAAACCTCAAAATAAAACCGGTTACTGCCAACGAACGGTTTAACCTAGAAGAACGAAATTTGGCGAGCCAAGTGGGATTGTTGTACTGATCATTACCAGAAAGTTTCATCAAGATTGGGTGAAAAAGGGTGTGCTGAGATTTCAGGCAACTCGTAGTTTTTTGGAAGCTTGGCAGTCCCTTTCCATGAAAGTGATTCTCGCCAGTCTCTGCTTAGGGCTACATCAACAGCAAACCAACCATAGAGATAGAACTTGAAACTGCTATATTGTGTCAAGTTTCAAAGAGCTAGTACAAACAGTGTTTGATTTAGAGTTCCAAATACATGTATCCCTATAGGAGAAAACAGAGTGAAACCTCAAAATGAAACCGGTTACTGCCAACGAACGGTTTAACCTAGAAGAACGAAATTTGGCGAGCCAAGTGGGATTGGTGTACTGATCATTACCTGAAAGTTTCATCAAGATTGGATGAAAAAGGGTGTGCTGAGATTTCAGGCAACTCGTAGTTTTGTGGAAGCTTGGCAGCCCTTTCCATGAAAGTGATTCTCGCCAGTCTCTGCTTAGGGCTACATCAACAGCAAACAAACCATAGAGATAGAACTTGAAACTGC
Source organism: Ictidomys tridecemlineatus (assembly GCF_052094955.1). Lineage (NCBI taxonomy): Eukaryota > Metazoa > Chordata > Mammalia > Rodentia > Sciuridae > Ictidomys > Ictidomys tridecemlineatus. The sequence continues at coordinate 22,409 of NW_027524869.1, forward strand.
TTTATTGTGTCAAGTTTCAAAGAGCTAACACAAACCGTGTTGATTTAGAGTTCCAAATACATGTATTTGTATAGGAGAAAACAGAGTGAAACCTCAAAATGAAACCGGTTACTGCCAACGACCGGTTTAACCTAGAAGAAAGAAATTTGGCGAGCCAAGTGGGATTGGTGTACTGATCGTTACCTGAAAGTTTCATCAAGATTGGGTGAAAAAGGGTGTGCTGAGATTTCAGGCAACTCGTAGTTTTTTGGAAGCTTGGCAGGCCCTTTCCATGAAAGTGATTCTCGCCAGTCTCTGCTTAGGGCTACATCAACAGCAAACAAACCATAGAGATAGAACTTGAAACTGCTTTATTGTGTCAAGTTTCAAAGAGCTAGCACAAACCGTGTTTGATTTAGAGTTCCAAATACATGTATCCCTATAGGAGAAAACAGAGTGAAACCTCAAAATGAAACCGGTTACTGCCAACGAACGGTTTAACCTAGAAGAACGAAATTTGGCGAGCCAAGTGAGATTGGTGTACTGATCATTACTTCAAAGTTTCATCAAGATTGGGTGAAAAAGTGTGTGCTGAGATTTCAGGCAACTCCTAGTTTTTTGGAAGCTTGGCAGGCCCTTTCCATGAAAGTGATTCTCGCCAGTCTCTGCTTAGGGCTACATCAACAGCAACCAAACCATAGTGATAGAACTTGAAACTGCTTTATTGTGTCAAGTTTCAAACAGCTAGCACAAACCGTGTTTGATTTAGAGTTCCAAATAAATGTATCCCTATAGGAGAAAACAGAGTGAAACCTCAAAATGAAACCGGTTACTACCAACGAACGGTTTAACCTAGAAGAACGAAATTTGGCGAGCCAAGTGGGATTGGTGTACTGATCATTACCTGAAAGTTTCATCAAGATTGGGTGAAAAAGTGTGTGCTGAGATTTCAGGCAACTCGTAGTTTTTTGGAAGCTTGGCAGGCCCTTTCCATGAAAGTGATTCTCGCCAGTCTCTGCTTAGGGCTACATCAACAGCAAACAAACCATAAAGATAAAACTTGAAACTGCTTTATTGTGTCAAGTTTCAAACAGCTAGCACAAACCGTGTTTGATTTAGAGTTTCCAAATACATGTATCCCTATAGGAGAAAACAGAGTGAAACCTCAAAATGAAACCGGTTACTGCCAACGAACGGTTTAACCTAGAAGAACGAAATTTGGCGAGCCAAGTGGGATTGGTGTACTGATCATTACCTGAAAGTTTCATCAAGATTGGATGAAAAAGGGTGTGCTGAGATTTCAGGCAACTCGTAGTTTTGTGGAAGCTTGGCAGCCCTTTCCATGAAAGTGATTCTCGCCAGTCTCTGCTTAGGGCTACATCAACAGCAAACAAACCATAGAGATAGAACTTGAAACTGCTTTATTGTGTCAAGTTTCAAAGAGCTAGCACAAACCGTGTTGATTTAGAGTTCCAAATACATGTATCCCTATAGGAGAAAACAGAGTGAAACCTCAAAATGAAACCGGTTACTGCCAACGACCGGTTTAACCTAGAAGAACGAAATTTGGCGAGCCAAGTGGGATTGGTGTACTGATCATTACCAGAAAGTTTCATCAAGATTGGGTGAAAAAGGGTGTGCTGAGATTTCAGGCAACTCGTAGTTTTTTGGAAGCTTGGCAGGCCCTTTCCATGAAAGTGATTCTCGCCAGTCTCTGCTTAGGGCTACATCAACAGCAAACAAACCATAGAGATAGAACTTGAAACTGCTTTATTGTGTCAAGTTTCAAAGAGCTAGCACAAACCGTGTTTGATTTAGAGTTCCAAATACATGTATCCCTATAGGAGAAAACATAGTGAAACCTCAAAATGAAACCGGTTACTGCCAACGAACGGTTTAACCTAGAAGAACGAAATTTGGCGAGCCATGTGGGATTGGTGTACTGATCATTACCTGAAAGTTTCATCAAGATTGGGTGAAAAAGTGTGTGCTGAGAATTCAGGCAACTCCTAGTTTTTTGGAAGCTTGGCAGGCCCTTTCCATGAAAGTGATTCTCGCCAGTCTCTGCTTAGGGCTACATCAACAGCAAACAAACCATAGAGATAGAACTTGAAACTGCTTTATTGTGTCAAGTTTCAAAGAGCTAGCACAAACCGTGTTTGATTTAGAGTTCCAAATACATGTATCCCTATAGGAGAAAACAGAGTGAAACCTCAAAATGAAACCGGTTACTGCCAACGAACGGTTTAACCTAGAAGAATGAAATTTGGCGAGCCAAGTGGGATTGGTGTACTGATCATTACCTGAAAGTTTCATCAAGATTGGGTGAAAAAGTGTGTGCTGAGATTTCAGGCAACTCGTAGTTTTTTGGAAGCTTGGCAGGCCCTTTCATGAAAGTGATTCTCGCCAGTCTCTGCTTAGGGCTACATCAACAGCAAACAAACCATAGAGATAGAACTTGAAACTGCTTTATTGTGTCAAGTTTCAAAGAGCTAGCACAAACCGTGTTTGATTTAGAGTTCCAAATACATGTATCCCTATAGGAGAAAACAGAGTGAAACCTCAAAATGAAACCGGTTACTGCCAACGAACGGTTTAACCTAGAAAATGAAATTTGGCGAGCCAAGTAAGATTGGTGTACTGATCATTACCTGAAAGTTTCATCAAGATTGGGTGAAAAAGTGTGTGTTGAGATTTCAGGCAACTCATAGTTTTTTGGAAGCTTGGCAGGCCCTTTCCATGAAAGCGATTCTCGCCAGTCTCTGCTTAGGGCTACATCAACAGCAAACAAACCATAGAGATAGAACTTGAAACTGCTTTATTGTGTCAAGTTTCAAAGAGCTAGCACAAACCGTGTTTGATTTAGAGTTCCAAATACATGTATCCCTATAGGAGAAAACAGAGTGAAACCTCAAAATGAAACCGGTTACTGCCAACGAACGGTTTAACTTAGAAGAACGAAATTTGGCGAGCCAATTGGGATTGGTGTACTGATCATTACCTGAAAGTTTCATCAAGATTGGGTGAAAAGTGTGTGCTGAGATTTCAGGCAACTCGTAGTTTCTTGGAAGCTTGGCAGGCCCTTTCCATTAAAGTGATTCTCGCCAGTCTCTGCTTAGGGCTACGTCAACAGCAAACAAACCATAGAGATAGAACTTGAAACTGCTTTATTGTGTCAAGTTTCAAAGAGCTAGCACAAACCGTGTTTGATTTAGAGTTCCAAATACATGTATCCCTATAGGAGAAAACAGAGTGAAACCTCAAACTGAAACCGGTTACTGCCAACGAACGGTTTAACCTAGAAGAATGAAATTTGGCGAGCCAAGTGGGATTGGTGTACTGATCATTACCTGAAAGTTTCATCAAGATTGGGTGAAAAAGTGTGTGCTGAGATTTCAGGCAACTCGTAGTTTCTTGGAAGCTTGGCAGGCCCTTTCCATTAAAGTGATTCTCGCCAGTCTCTGCTTAGGGCTACATCAACAGCAAACAAACCATAGAGATAGAACTTGAAACTGCTTTATTATGTCAAGTTTCAAAGAGCTAGCACAAACCGTGTTTGATTTAGAGTTCCAAATACATGTATCCCTATAGGAGAAAACAGAGTGAAACCTCAAAATGAAACCGGTTACTGCCAACGAACGGTTTAACCTAGAAAAACGAAATTTGGCGAGCCAAGTGGGATTGGTGTACTGATCATTACCTGAAAGTTTCATCAAGATTGGGTGAAAAAGGGTGTGCTGAGATTTCAGGCAACTCGTAGTTTTTTGGAAGCTTGGCAGGCCCTTTCCATGAAAGTGATTCTCGCCAGTCTCTGCTTAGGGCTACATCAACAGCAAACAAACCATAAACATAAAACTTGAAACTGCTTTATTGTGTCAAGTTTCAAAGAGCTAGCACAAACCGTGTTTGATTTAGAGTTCCAAATACATGTATCCCTATAGGAGAAAACAGAGTGAAACCTCAAAATGAAACCGGTTACTGCCAACGAACGGTTTGACCTAGAAGAACGAAATTTGGCGAGCCAAGTGGGATTGGTGTACTGATCATTACCTGAAAGTTTCATCAAGATTGGGTGAAAAAGTGTGTGCTGAGATTTCAGGCAACTCATAGTTTTTTGGAAGCTTGGCAGGCCCTTTCCATGAAAGTGATTCTCGCCAGTATCTGCTTAGGGCTACATCAACAGCAAACAAACCATAGAGATAGAACTTGAAACTGCTTTATTGTGTCAAGTTTCAAAGAGCTAGCACAAACCGTGTTTGATTTAGAGTTCCAAATGTATGTATCCCTATAGGAGAAAACAGAGTGAAACCTCAAAATGAAACCGGTTACTGCCAACGAACGGTTTAACCTAGAAAAACGAAATTTGGCGAGCCAAGTGGGATTGGTGTACTGATCATTACCTGAAAGTTTCATCAAGATTGGGTGAAAAAGGGTGTGCTGAGATTTCAGGCAACTCGTAGTTTTTTGGAAGCTTGGCAGGCCCTTTCCATGTAAGTGATTCTCGCCAGTCTCTGCTTAGGGCTACATCAACA
>NW_027524870.1:0-26911 GCF_052094955.1 Ictidomys tridecemlineatus
CACCCAATCTTGATGAAACTTTAAGTTAATGATCAGTACACCAATCCCACTTGGCTTGCCAAATTTCGTTCTTCTAGGTTAAACCGTTCGTTGGCAGTAACCGGTTTCATTTTGAGGTTTCACTCTGTTTTCTCCTATAGGGATACATGTATTTGGAACTCTAAATCAAACACGGTTTGTGCTAGCTCTTTGAAACTTGACACAATAAAGCAGTTTCAAGTTCTATCTCTATGGTTTGTTTGCTGTTGATGTAGCCCTAAGCAGAGACTGGCGAGAATCACTTTCATTAAAAGGGCCTGCCAAGCTTCCAAAAACTACGAGTTGCCTGAAATTTCAGCACACACTTTTTCACCCAATCTTGATGAAACTTTCAGGTAATGATCAGTACACCAATCCCACTTGGCTCGCCAAATTTCGTTCTTCTAGTTTAAACCGTTCGTTGGCAGTAACCGGTTTCATTTTGAGGTTTCACTCTGTTTTCTCCTATAGGGATACATGTATTTGGAAGTCTAAATCAAACACGGTTTGTGCTAGCTCTTTGAAACTTGACACAATAAAGCAGTTTCAAGTTCTGTCTCTATGGTTTGTTTGCTGTTGATGTAGCCCTAAGCAGAGACTGGCGAGAATCACTTTCATGGAAAGGGCCTGCCAAGCTTCCAAAAAACTACGAGTTGCCAGAAATCTCAGCAAACACTTTTCACCCAATCTTGATGAAACTTTTAGGTAATGATCAGTACACCAATCCCACTTGGCTCGCCAAATTTCGTTCTTCTAGGTTAAACCGTTCCTTGGCAGTAACCGGTTTCATTTTGAGGTTTCGCTCTGTTTTCTACTATAGGGATACATGTATTTGGAACTCTAAATCAAACACGGTTTGTGCTAGCTCTTTGAAACTTGACACAATAAAGCAGTTTCATGTTCTATCTCTATGGTTTGTTTGTTGTTGTTGTAGCCCTAAGCAGAGACTGGCGAGAATCACTTTCATGGAAAGGGCCTGCCAAGCTTCCAAAAAACTACGAGTTGCCTGAAATCTCAGCACACACTTTTTCACCCAATCTTGATGAAACTTTCAGGTAATGATCAGTACACCAATCCCACTTGGCTCGCCAAATTTCGTTCTTCTAGGTTAAACCGTTCGTTGGCAGTAACCGGTTTCATTTTGAGGTTTCACTCTGTTTTCTCCTATAGGGATACATGTATTTGGAACTCTAAATCAAACACGGTTTGTGCTAGCTCTTTGAAACTTGACACAATAAAGCAGTTTCAAGTTCTATTTCTATGGTTTGTTTGCTGTTGATGTAGCACTAAGCAGAGACTGGTGAGAATCACTTTCATGGAAAGGGCCTGCCAAGCTTCCAAAAAACTACGAGTTGCCTGAAATCTCAGCAAACACTTTTTCACCCAATCTTGATGAAACTTTCAGGTAATGATCAGTACACCAATCCCACTTGGCTCGCCAAATTTCGTTCTTCTAGGTTAAACCGTTCGTTGGCAGTAACCCGTTTCATTTTTAGGTTTCACTCTGTTTTCTCTTATAGGGATACATGTATTTGGAACTCTAAATCAAACACGGTTTGTGCTAGCTCTTTGAAACTTGACACAATAAAGCAGTTTCAAGTTCTATCTCTATGGTTTGTTTGCTGTTGATGTAGCCCTAAGCAGAGACTGGCGAGAATCACTTTCATGGAAAGGGCCTGCCAAGCTTCCAAAAATCTACGAGTTGACTGAAATCTCAGCAAACACTTTTTCACCCAATCTTGATGAAACTTTCAGGTAATGATCAGTACACAATTCCCACTTGGCTCGCCAAATTTCGTTCTTCTAGGTTAAACCGTTCGTTGGCAGTAACCGGTTTCATTTTGAGGTTTCACTCTGTTTTCTCCTATAGGGATACATGTATTTGGAACTCTAAATCAAACACGGTTTGTGCTAGCTCTTTGAAACTTGACACAATAAAGCAGTTTCAAGTTCTATCTCTATGGTTTGTTTACTGTTGATGTAGCCCTAAGCAGAGACTGGCGAGAATCACTTTCATGGAAAGGGCCTGCCAAGCTTCCAAAAAACTACGAGTTGCCTGAAATCTCAGCACACACTTTTTCACCCAATCTTGATGAAACTTTCAGGTAATGATCAGTACACCAATCCCACTTGGCTCGCCAAATTTCGTTCTTCTAGGTTAAACCGTTCGTTGGCAGTAACCGGTTTCATTTTGAGGTTTCACTCTGTTTTCTCCTATAGGGATACATGTATTTGGAACTCTAAATCAAACACGGTTTGTGCTAGCTCTTTGAAACTTGACACAATAAAGCAGTTTCAAGTTCTGTCTCTATGGTTTGTTTGCTGTTGATGTAGCCCTAAGCAGAGACTGGCGAGAATCACTTTCATTGAAAGGGCCTGCCAAGCTTCCAAAAAACTACGAGTTGCCTGAAATCTCAGCACACACTTTTTCACCCAATCTTGATGAAACTTTCAGGTAATGATCAGTACACCAATCCCACTTGGCTCGCCAAATTTCGTTCTTCTAGGTTAAACCGTTCGTTGGCAGTAACCGGTTTCATTTTGAGGTTTCACTCTGTTTTCTCCTATAGGGATACATGTATTTGGAACTCTAAATCAAACACGGTTTGTGCTAGCTCTTTGAAACGTGACACAATAAAGCAGTTTCAAGTTCTATCTCTATGGTTTGTTTGCTGTTGATGTAGCCCTAAGCAGAGACTGGTGAGAATCACTTTCATTTAAAGGCCTGCCAAGCTTCCAAAAAACTACGAGTTGCCTGAAATCTCAGCAAACACTTTTTCACCCAATCTTGATGAAACTTTCAGGTAATGATCAGTACACCAATCCCACTTGGCTCGCCAAATTTCGTTCTTCTAGGTTAAACCGTTCGTTGGCAGTAACCCGTTTCATTTTGAGGTTTCACTCTGTTTTCTCTTATACGGATACATGTATTTGGAACTCTAAATCAAACACGGTTTGTGCTAGCTCTTTGAAACTTGACACAATAAAGCAGTTTCAAGTTCTATCTCTATGGTTTGTTTGCTGTTGATGTAGCCCTAAGCAGAGACTGGCGAGAATCACTTTCATGGAAAGGGCCTGCCAAGCTTCCAAAAAACTACGAGTTGCCTGAAATCTCAGCACACACTTTTTCACCCAATCTTGATGAAACTTTCAGTTAATGATCAGTACACCAATCCCACTTGGCTCGCCAAATTTCGTTCTTCTAGGTTAAACCGTTCGTTGGCAGTAACCGGTTTCATTTTGAGGTTTCACTCTGTTTTCTCCTATAGGGATACATGTATTTGGAACTCTAAATGAAACACGGTTTGTGCTAGCTCTTTGAAACTTGACACAATAAAGCAGTTTCAAGTTCTATCTCTATGGTTTGTTTGCTGTTGATGTAGCCCTAAGCAGAGACTGGCGAGAATCACTTTCATGGAAAGGGCCTTCCAATCTTCCAAAAAACTACGAGTTGTCTGAAATCTCAGCACACACTTTTTCACCCAATCTTGATGAAACTTTCAGGTAATGATCAGTACACCAATCCCACTTGGCTCGCCAAATTTCGTTCTTTTAGGTTAAACCGTTCGTTGGCAGTAACCGGTTTCATTTTGAGGTTTCACTCTGTTTTCTCCTATAGAGATACATGTATTTGGAACTCTAAATCAAACACGGTTTATCCTAGCTCTTTGAAACTTGACACAATAAAGCAGTTTCAAGTTCTATCTCTATGGTTTGTTTGCTGTTGATGTAGCCCCAAGCAGAGACTGGCGAGAATCACTTTCATGGAAAGGGCCTGCCAAGCTTCCAAAAAACTACGAGTTGCCTAAAATCTCAGCAAACACTTTTTCACCCAATCTTGATGAAACTTTAAGGTAATGATCAGTACACCAATCCCACTTTGCTTGCCAAATTTCGTTCTTCTAGGTTAAACCGTTCGTTGGCAGTAACCGGTTTCATTTTGAGGTTTCACTCTGTTTTCTCCAATAGGGATACATGTATGTGGAACTCTAAATCAAACACGGTTTGTGCTAGCTCTTTGAAACTTGACACAATAAAGCAGTTTCAAGTTCTATCTCTATGGTTTGTTTGCTGTTGATGTAGCCCTAAGCAGAGACTGGCGAGAATCACTTTCATTAAAAGGGCCTGCCAAGCTTCCAAAAACTACGAGTTGCCTGAAATCTCAGCACACACTTTTTCACTTAATCTTGATGAAACTTTCAGGTAATGATCAGTACACCAATCCCACTTGGCTCGCCAAATTTCGTTCTTCTAGGTTAAACCGTTCGTTGGCAGTAACCGGTTTCATTTTGAGGTTTCACTCTGTTTTCTCCTATAGGGATACATGTATTTGGAACTCTAAATGAAACACGGTTTGTGCTAGCTCTTTGAAACTTGACACAATAAAGCAGTTTCAAGTTCTATCTCTATGGTTTGTTTGCTGTTGATGTATCCCTAAGCAGAGACTGGCGAGAATCACTTTCATGGAAAGGGCCTTCCAATCTTCCAAAAAACTACGAGTTGTCTGAAATCTCAGCACACACTTTTTCACCCAATCTTGATGAAACTTTCAGGTAATGATCAGTACACCAATCCCACTTGGCTCGCCAAATTTCGTTCTTTTAGGTTAAACCGTTCGTTGGCAGTAACCGGTTTCATTTTGAGGTTTCACTCTGTTTTCTCCTATAGAGATACATGTATTTGGAACTCTAAATCAAACACGGTTTATCCTAGCTCTTTGAAACTTGACACAATAAAGCAGTTTCAAGTTCTATCTCTATGGTTTGTTTGCTGTTGATGTAGCCCTAAGCAGAGACTGGCGAGAATCACTTTCATGGAAAGGGCCTGCCAAGCTTCCAAAAAACTACGAGTTGCCTAAAATCTCAGCACACACTTTTTCACCCAATCTTGATGAAACTTTAAGGTAATGATCAGTACACCAATCCCACTTGGCTCGCCAAATTTCGTTCTTCTAGGTTAAACTGTTCGATGGCAGTAACCGGTTTCATTTTGAGGTTTCACTCTGTTTTCTCCAATAGGGATACATGTATGTGGAACTCTAAATCAAACACGGTTTGTGCTAGCTCTTTGAAACTTGACACAATAAAGCAGTTTCAAGTTCTATCTCTATGGTTTGTTTGCTGTTGATGTAGCCCTAAGCAGAGACTGGCGAGAATCACTTTAATTAAAAGGGCCTGCCAAGCTTCCAAAAACTACGAGTTGCCTGAAATTTCAGCACACACTTTTTCACCCAATCTTGATGAAACTTTCAGGTAATGATCAGTACACCAATCCCACTTGGCTCGCCAAATTTCGTTCTTCTAGTTTAAACCGTTCATTGGCAGTAACCGGTTTCATTTTGAGGTTTCACTCTGTTTTCTCCTATAGGGATACATGTATTTGGAAGTCTAAATCAAACACGGTTTGTGCTAGCTCTTTGAAACTTGACACAATAAAGCAGTTTCAAGTTCTGTCTCTATGGTTTCTTTGCTGTTGATGTAGCCCTAAGCAGAGACTGGCGAGAATCACTTTCATGGAAAGGGCCTGCCAAGCTTCCAAAAAACTACGAGTTGCCAGAAATCTCAGCAAACACTTTTTCACCCAATCTTGATGAAACTTTTAGGTAATGATCAGTACACCAATCCCACTTGGCTCGCCAAATTTCGATTTTCTAGGTTAAACCGTTCGTTGGCAGTAACCGGTTTCATTTTGAGGTTTCGCTCTGTTTTCTACTATAGGGATACATGTATTTGGAACTCTAAATCAAACACGGTTTGTGCTAGCTCTTTGAAACTTGACACAATAAAGCAGTTTCAAGTTCTATCTCTATGGTTTGTTTGTTGTTGATGTAGCCCTAAGCAGAGACTGGCGAGAATCACTTTCATGGAAAGGGCCTGCCAAGCTTCAAAAAAACTACGAGTTGCCTGAAATCTCAGCACACACTTTTTCACCCAATCTTGATGAAACTTTCAGGTAATGATCAGTACACAAATACCACTTGGCTCGTTAAATTTCGTTCTTCTAGGTTAAACCGTTCGTTGGCAGTAACCGGTTTCATTTTGAGGTTTCACTCTGTTTTCTCCTATAGGGATACATGTATTTGGAACTCTAAATCAAACACGGTTTGTGCTAGCTCTTTGAAACTTGACACAATAAAGCAGTTTCAAGTTCTATCTCTATGGTTTGTTTACTGTTGATGTAGCCCTAAGCAGAGACTGGCGAGAATCACTTTCATGGAAAGGGCCTGCCAAGCTTCCAAAAAACTACGAGTTGCCTGAAATCTCAGCACACACTTTTTCACTTAATCTTGATGAAACTTTCAGGTAATGATCAGTACACCAATCCCACTTGGCTCGCCAAATTTCGTTCTTCTAGGTTAAACCGTTCGTTGGCAGTAACCGGTTTCATTTTGAGGTTTCACTCTGTTTTCTCCTATAGGGATACATGTATTTGGAACTCTAAATCAAACACGGTTTGTGCTAGCTCTTTGAAACTTGACACAATAAAGCAGTTTCAAGTTCTGTCTCTATGGTTTGTTTGCTGTTGATGTAGCCCTAAGCAGAGACTGGCGAGAATCACTTTCATGGAAAGAGCCTGCCAAGCTTCCAAAAAACTACGAGTTGCCTGAAATCTCAGCACACACTTTTTCACCCAATCTTGATGAAACGTTCAGGTAATGATAAGTACACCAATCCCACTTGGCTCGCCAAATTTTGTTCTTCTAGGTTAAACCGTTTGTTGGCAGTAACCGGTTTCATTTTGAGGTTTCACTCTGTTTTCTCCTATAGGGATACATGTATTTGGAACTCTAAATCAAACACGGTTTGTGCTAGCTCTTTGAAACTTGACACAATAAAGCAGTTTCAAGTTCTATCTTCATGGTTTGTTTGCTGTTGATGTAGCCCTAAGCATAGACTGGCGAGAATCACTTTCATGGAAAGGGCCTGCCAAGCTTCCAAAAAACTACGAGTTGCCAGAAATCTCAGCACACACTTCTTCACCCAATCTTGATGAAACTTTCTCTAATGATCAGTACACCAATCCCACTTGGCTCGCCAAATTTCGTTCTTCTAGGTTAAACCGTTCCTTGGCAGTAACCGGTTTCATTTTGAGGTTTCACTCTGTTTTCTCCTATAGGGATACATGTATTTGGAACTCTAAATCAAACACGGTTTGTGCTAGCTCTTTGAAACTTGACACAATAAAGCAGTTTAAAGTTCTATCTCTATGGTTTGTTTGCTGTTGATGTAGCCCTAAGCAGAGACTGGCGAGAATCACTTTCATGGAAAGGGCCTGCCAAGCTTCCAAAAAACTACGAGTTGCCTGAAATCTCAGCACACACTTTTTCACCCAATCTTGATGAAACTTTCAGGTAATGATCAGTACACAAATCCCACTTGGCTTGCCAAATTTCGTTCTTCTAGGTTAAACCGTTCTTTGGCGGTAACCAGTTTCATTTTGAGGTTTCACTCTGTTTTCTCCTATAGGGATACATGTATTTGGAACTCTAAATCAAACACGGTTTATCCTAGCTCTTTGAAACTTGACATAATACAGCAGTTTCACGTTCTATCTCTATGGTTTGTTTGCTGTTGATGTAGCCCTAAGCAGAGACTGGCGAGAATCATTTTTATGGAAAGGGCCTGCCAAGCTTCCAAAAAACTACGAGTTGCCTGAAATCTCAGCACACACTTTTTCACCCAATCTTGATGAAACTTTCAGGTAATGATCAGTACACCAATCCCACTTGGCTCGCCAAATTTCGTTCTTCTAGGTTAAACCGTTCGTTGGCACTAACCGGTTTCATTTTGAAGTTTCACTCTGTTTTCTCCTATACGGATACATTTATTTGGAACTTTAAATCAAACACGGTTTGTGCTAGCTCTTTGAAACTTGACACAATAAAGCAGTTTCAAGTTCTATCTCTATGGTTTGTTTGCTGTTGTTGTAGCCCTAAGCAGAGACTGGCGAGAATCACTTTCATGGAAAGGGCCTGCCAAGCTTCCAAAAAACTACGAGTTGCCTGAAATCTCAGCAAACACTTTTTTACCCAATCTTGATGAAACTTTCAGGTAATGATCAGTACACCAATCCCACTTGGCTCGCCAAATTTCGTTCTTCTAGGTTAAACCGTTCGTTGGCAGTAACCGGTTTCATTTTGAGGTTTCACTCTGTTTTCTCCTATAGGGATACATGTATTTGGAACTCTAAATCAAACACGGTTTGTGCTAGCTCTTTGAAAATTGACACAATAAAGCAGTTTCAAGTTCTATCTCTATGGTTTGTTTGCTGTTGATGTAGCCTAAGCAGAGACTGGGAAGAATCACTTTCATGAAAAGGGCCTGCCAAGCTTCCAAAAAACTACGAGTTGCCTGAAATCTCAGAACACACTTTTTTCACCCAATCTTGATGAAACTTTCAGGTAATGATCAGTACACCAATCCCACTTGGCTCGCCAAATTTCGTTCTTCTAGGTTAAACCGTTCGTTGGCAGTAACCGGTTTAATTTTGAGGTTTCACTCTGTTTTCTCCTATAGGGATACATGTATTTGGAACTCTAAATCAAACACGGTTTGTGCTAGCTCTTTGAAACTTGACACAATAAAGCAGTTTCAAGTTCTATCTCTATGGTTTGTTTGCTGTTGATGTAGCCCTAAGCAGAGACTGGCGAGAATCACTTTCATGGAAAGGGCCTGCCAAGCTTCCAAAAAACTACAAGTTGCCTGAAATCTAAGCAAACACTTTTTCACCCAATCTTGATGAAACTTTCAGGTAATGATCAGTACACCAATCCCACTTGGCTCGCCAAATTTCGTTCTTCTAGGTTAAACAGTTCGTTGGCAGTAACCGGTTTCGGTTTGAGGTTTCACTCTTTTTTCTCCTATAGGGATACATGCATTTGGAACTCTAAATGAAACACGGTTTGTGCTAGCTCTTTGAAACTTGACACAATAAAGCAGTTTCAAGTTGTATCTCTATGGTTTGTTTGCTGTTGATGTATCCCTAAGCAGAGACTGGCGAGAATCACTTTCATGGAAAGGGCCTGCCAAGCTTCCAAAAAACTACGAGTTGCCTGAAATCTCAGCAAACACTTTTTCACCCAATCTTGATGAAACTTTCAGGTAATGATCAGTATACCAATCCCACTTTTCTCGCCAAATTTCGTTCTTCTAGGTTAAACCGTTCGTTGGCAGTAACCGGTTTCATTTTGAGGTTTCACTCTGTTTTCTCCTATAGAAATACATGTATTTGGAACTCTAAATCAAACAAGGTTTGTGCTAGCTCTTTGAAACTTGACACAATAAAGCAGTTTCAAGTTCTATCTCTATGGTTTGTTTGCTGTTGATGTAGCCCTAAGCAGAGACTGGCGAGAATCACTTTCATTGAAAGGGCCTGCCAAGCTTCCAAAAAACTACGAGTTGCATGAAATCTAAGCAAACACTTTTTCACCCAATCTTGATGAAACTTTCAGGTAATGATCAGTACACCAATCGCACTTGGCTCGCCAAATTTTGTTCTTCTAGGTTAAACCGTTTGTTGGCAGTAACCGGTTTCGTTTTGAGGTTTCACTCTTTTTTCTCCTATAGGGATACATGCATTTGGAACTCTAAATCAAACACGGTTTGTGCTAGCTCTTTGAAACTTGACACAATAAAGCAGTTTCAAGTTCTATCTCTATGGTTTGTTTGCTGTTGATGTAGCCCTAAGCAGAGACTGGCGAGAATCACTTTCATGGAATGAACCTGCCAAGCTTCCAAAAACTACGAGTTGCCTGAAATCTAAGCAAAGACTTTTTCACCCAATCTTGATGAAACTTTCAGGTAATGATCAGTACACCAATCCCACTTGGCTCGCCAAATTTCGTTCTTCTAGGTTAAACAGTTCGTTGGCAGTAACCGGTTTCGTTTTGAGGTTTCACTCTTTTTTCTCCTATAGGGATACATGTATTTGGAACTCTAAATCAAACACGGTTTGTTCTAGCTCTTTGAAACTTGACACAATAAAGCAGTTTCAAGTTCTATCTCTATGGTTTGTTTGCTGTTGATGTAGCCCTAAGCAGAGACTGGCGAGAATCACTTTCATGGAAAGGGCCTGCCAAGCTTCCAAAAAACTACGAGTTGCCTGAAATCTAAGCAATCACTTTTTCAACCAATCTTGATGAAACTTTCAGGTAATGATCAGTACACCAATCCCACTTGGCTCGCCAAATTTCGTTCTTCTAGGTTAAACCGTTCGTTGGCAGTAACCGGTTTCGTTTTGAGGTTTCACTCTTTTTTCTCCTGTAGGGATACATGCATTTGGAACTCTTAATCAAACACGGTTTGTGCTAGCTCTTTGAAACTTGACACAATAAAGCAGTTTCAAGTTCTATCTCTATGGTTTGTTTGCTGTTGTTGTAGCCCTAAGCAGAGACTGGCGAGAATCACTTTCATGGTAAGGGCCTGCCAAGCTTCCAAAAAACTACGAGTTGCCTGACATCTCAGCAAACACTTTTTAACCCAATCTTGATGAAACTTTCAGGTAATGATCAGTACACCAATCCCACTTGGCTCGCCAAATTTCGTTCTTCTAGGTTAAACCATTCGTTGGCAGTAACCGGTTTCATTTTGAGGTTTCACTCTGTTTTCTCCTATAGGGATACATGTATTTGGAACTCTAAATCAAACACGGTTTGTGCTAGCTCTTTGAAACTTGACACAATAAAGCAGTTTCAATTTCTATCTCTATGGTTTGTTTGCTGTTGATGTAGCCCTAAGCAGAGACTGGCAAGAATCACTTTCATGGAAAGGGCCTGCCAAGCTTCCAAAAAACTACGAGTTGCCTGAAATCTAAGAAAACACTTTTTCACCCAATCTTGATGAAACTTTCAGGTAATGATCAGTACACCAATCCCACTTGGCTCGCCAAATTTCGTTCTTCTAGGTTAAACCGTTCATTGGCAGTAACCGGTTTCATTTTGAGGTTTCACTCTGTTTTCTCCTATAGGGATACATGTATTTGGAACTCTAAATCAAACACGGTTTGTGCTAGCTCTTTGAAACTTGACACAATAAAGCAGTTTCAAGTTCTATCTCTATGGTTTGTTTGCTGTTGATGTAGCCCTAAGCAGAGACTGGCGAGAATCACTTTCATGGAAAGGGCCTGCCAAGCTTCCAAAAAACTACGATTTGCCTGAAATCTAAGAAAACACTTTTTCACCCAATCTTGATGAAACTTTCAGGTAATGATCAGTACACCAATCCCACTTGGCTCGCCAAATTTCGTTCTTCTAGGTTAAACAGTTCGTTGGCAGTAACCGGTTTCGTTTTGAGGTTTCACTCTTTTTTCTCCTATAGGGATACATGCATTTGGAACTCTAAATCAAACACGGTTTGTGCTAGCTCTTTGAAACTTGACACAATAAAGCAGTTTCAAGTTGTATCTCTATGGTTTGTTTGCTGTTGATGTAGCCCTAAGCAGAGACTGGCGAGAATCACTTTCATTGAAAGGGCCTGCCAAGCTTCCAAAAAACTACGAGTTTCCTGAAATCTAAGCAAACACTTTTTCACCCAATCTTGATGAAACTTTCAGGTAATGATCAGTACACCAATCGCACTTGGCTCGCCAAATTTTGTTCTTCTAGGTTAAACCATTCGTGGGCAGTAACCGGTTTCGTTTTGAGGTTTCACTCTTTTTTCTCCTATAGGGATACATGTATTTGGAACTCTAAATCAAACACGGTTTGTGCTAGCTCTTTGAAACTTGACACAATAAAGCAGTTTCAAGTTCTATCTCTATGGTTTGTTTGCTGTTGATGTAGCCCTAACCAGAGACTGGCGAGAATCACTTTCATGGAAAGCGCCTGCCAAGCTTCCAAAAAACTACGAGTTGCCTGAAATCTCAGCACACACTTTTTCACCCAATCTTGATGAAACTTTCAGGTAATGATCAGTACACCAATCCCACTTTTCTTGCCAAATTTCGTTCTTCTAGGTTAAACAGTTCGTTGGCAGTAACCGGTTTCATTTTGAGGTTTCACTCTGTTTTCTCCTATAGAAATACATGTATTTGGAACTTTAAATCAAACACGGTTTGTGCTAGCTCTTTGAAACTTGACACAATAAAGCAGTTTCAAGTTCTATCTCTATGGTTTGTTTGCTGTTGATGTAGCCCTAAGCAGAGACTGGCGAGAATCACTTTCATGGAAAGGGCCTGCCAAGCTTCCAAAAAACTACGAGTTGCCTGAAATCTCAGCACACACTTTTTCACCCAATCTTGATGAAACTTTCAGGTAATGATCAGTACACCAATCCCACTTGGCTCGCCAAATTTCGTTCTTCTAGGTTAAACCATTCGTTGGCAGTAACCGGTTTCATTTTGAGGTTTCACTCTGTTTTATCCTATAGGGATACATGTATTTGGAACTCTAAATCAAACACGGTTTGTGCTAGCTCTTTGAAACTTGACACAATAAAGCAGTTTCAAGTTCTATCTCTATGGTTTGTTTGCTGTTGATGTAGCCCTAAGCAGAGACTGGCGAGAATCACTTTCATGGAAAGGGCCTGCCAAGCTTCCAAAAAACTACGAGTTGCCTGAAATCTAAGGAAACACTTTTTCACCCAATCTTGATGAAACTTTCAGGTAATGATCAGTACACCAATCCCACTTGGCTCGCCAAATTTCGTTCTTCTAGGTTAAACCGTTCGTTGGCAGTAACTGATTTCGTTTTGAGGTTTCACTCTTTTTTCTCTTATATGGATACATGCATTTGGAACTCTAAATCAAACACGGTTTGTGCTAGCTCTTTGAAACTTGACACAATAAAGCAGTTTCAAGTTCTATCTCTATGGTTTGTTTGCTGTTGATGTAGACCTAAGCAGAGACTGGCGAGAATCACTTTCATGGAAAGGGCCTGCCAAGCTTCCAAAAAACTACCAGTTGCCTGAAATCTCAGCAAACACTTTTTCACCCAATCTTGATGAAACTTTCAGGTAATGATCAGTACACCAATCCCACTTGGCTCGCCAAATTTCGTTCTTCTAGGTTAAACCGTTCGTTGGCAGTAACCGGTTTCATTTTGAGGTTTCACTCTGTTTTCTCCTATAGGGATACATGTATTTGGAACTCTAAATCAAACACGGTTTGTGCTAGCTCTTTGAAACTTGACACAATAAAGCAGTTTCAAGTTCTATCTCTATGGTTTGTTTGCTGTTGATGTAGCCCTAAGCAGAGACTGGCGAGAATCACTTTCATGAAAGGGGCCTGCCAAGCTTCCAAAAAACTACGAGTTGCCTGAAATCTCAGCAAACACTTTTTCACCCAATCTTGATGAAACTTTCAGGTAATGATCAGTACACCAATCCCACTTGGCTCGCCAAATTTCGTTCTTCTAGGTTCAACCGTTCGTTGGCAGTAACCGGTTTCATTTTTGAGGTTTCACTCTGTTTTCTCCGATAGGGATACATGTATTTGGAACTCTAAATCAAACACGGTTTGTGCTAGCTCTTTGAAACTTGACACAATAAAGCAGTTTCAAGTTCTATCTCTATGGTTTGTTTGCTGTTGATGTAGCCCTAAGCAGAGACTGGCGAGAATCACTTTCATGAAAAGGGCCTGCCAA
Source organism: Ictidomys tridecemlineatus (assembly GCF_052094955.1). Classification (NCBI taxonomy): domain Eukaryota; kingdom Metazoa; phylum Chordata; class Mammalia; order Rodentia; family Sciuridae; genus Ictidomys; species Ictidomys tridecemlineatus. The sequence goes on from NW_027524870.1 coordinate 13,598, forward strand.
GCTTCCAAAAAACTATGAGTTGCCTGAAATCTCAGCACACACTTTTTCACCCAATCTTGATGAAACTTTCAGGTAATGATCAGTACACCAATCCCACTTGGCTCGCCAAATTTCATTCTTCTAGGTTAAACCGTTCGTTGGCAGTAACCGGTTTCATTTTTAGGTTTCACTCTGTTTTCTCCTATAGGGATACATGTATTTGGAACTCTAAATCAAACACGGTTTGTGCTAGCTCTTTGAAACTTGACACAATAAAGCAGTTTCAAGTTCTATCTCTATGGTTTGTTTGCTGTTGATGTAGCCCTAAGCAGAGACTGGCGAGAATCACTTTCATGGAAAGGGCCTGCCAAGCTTCCAAAAAACTACGAGTTTCCTGAAATCTCAGCAAACACTTTTCACACAATCTTGATGAAACTTTCAGGTAATGATCAGTACACCAATCCCACTTGGCCCGCCAAATTTTGTTCTTCTAGGTTAAACCGTTCGTTGGCAGTAACCGGTTTCATTTTTAGGTTTCACTCTGTTTTCTCCTATAGGGATACATGTATTTGGAACTCTAAATCAAACACGGTTTGTGCTAGCTCTTTGAAACTTGACACAATAAAGCAGTTTCAAGTTCTATCTCTATGGTTTGTTTGCTGTTATTGTAGCCCTAAGCAGAGACTGGCGAGAATCACTTTCATGGTAAGGGCCTGCCAAGCTTCCAAAAAACTACGAGTTGCCTGAAATCTCAGCAAACACTTTTTAACCCAATCTTGATGAAACTTTCAGGTAATGATCAGTACACCAATCCCACTTGGCTCGCCAAATTTCGTTCTTCTAGGTTAAACCGTTCGTTGGCAGTAACCGGTTTCGTTTTGAGGTTTCACTTTTTTTTCTTCTATAGCGATACATGCATTTGGAACTCTAAATCAAATAGGGTTTGTGCTAGCTCTCTTTGAAACTTGACACAATAAAGCAGTTTCAAGTTCTATCTCTATGGTTTGTTTGCTGTTGATGTAGCCCTAAGCAGAGACTGGCGAGAATCACTTTCATGGAAAGGGCCTGCCAAGCTTCCAAAAATCTACGAGTTGCCTGAAATCTAAGCAAACACTTTTTCACCCAATCTTGATGAAACTTTCAGGTAATGATCAGTACACCAATCCCACTTGCCTCGCAAATTTCGTTCTTCTAGGTTCAACCATTCGTTGGCAGTAACCGGTTTCGTTTTGAGGTTTCACTCTTTTTTCTCCTATAGGGATACATGCATTTGCAACTCTTAATCAAACACGGTTTGTGCTACCTCTTTGAAACTTGACACAATAAAGCAGTTTCAAGTTCTATCTCTATGGTTTGTTTGCTGTTGTTGTAGCCCTAAGCAGAGACTGGCGAGAATCACTTTCATGGTAAGGGCCTGCCAAGCTTCCAAAAAACTACGAGTTGCCTGAAATCTCAGCAAACACTTTTTCACCCAATCTTGATGAAACTTTCAGGTAATGATCAGTACACCAATCCCACTTGGCTCGCCAAATTTCGTTCTTCTAGGTTAAACCGTTCGTTGGCAGTAACCGGTTTCATTTTGAGGTTTCACTCTGTTTTCTCCTATAGGGATACATGTATTTGGAACTCTAAATCAAACACGGTTTGTGCTAGCTCTTTGAAACTTGACACAATAAAGCAGTTTCAAGTTGTATCTCTATGGTTTGTTTGCTGTTGATGTAGCCCTAAGCAGAGACTGGCGAGAATCACTTTCATGGAAAGGGCCTGCCAAGCTTCCAAAAAACTACGAGTTGCCTGAAATCGAAGCAAACACTTTTTCACCCAATCTTGATGAAACTTTCAGGTAATGATCAGGACACCAATTCCACTTGGCTCGCCAAATTTCGTTCTTCTAGGTTAAACCGTTCGTTGGCAGTAACCGGTTTCGTTTTGAGGTTTCACTCTTTTTTCTCCTATAGAGATACATGCATTTGGAACTCTAAATCAAACACGGTTTGTGCTAGCTCTTTGAAACTTGACACAATAAAGCAGTTTCAAGTTCTATCTCTATGGTTTGTTTGCTGTTGATATAGCCCTAAGCAGAGACTGGCGAGAATCGCTTTCATGGAAAGGGCCTGCCAATCTTCCAAAAAACTACGAGTTGCCTGAAATCTCAGCAAACACTTTTTCACCCAATCTTGATGAAACTTTCAGGTAATGATCAGTACACCAATCCCACTTGGCTCGCCAAATTTCGTTCTTCTAGATTAAACTGTTCATTGGCAGTAACCGGTTTCATTTTGAGGTTTCACTCTGTTTTCTCCTATAGGGATACATGTATTTGGAACTCTAAATCAAACACGGTTTGTGCTAGCTGTTTGAAACTTGACACAATAAAGCAGTTTCAAGTTCTATCTCTATGGTTTGTTTGCTGTTGATGTAGCCCTAAGCAGAGACTGTCGAGAATCACTTTCATGGAAAGGGACTGCCAAGCTTCCAAAAAACTACGAGTTGCCTGAAATCTCAGCAAACACTTTTTCACCCAATCTTGATGAAACTTTCAGGTAATGATCAGTACACCAATCCCACTTGGCTTGCCAAATTTTGTTCTTCTAGGTTAAACCGTTCGTTGGCAGTAACCGGTTTCATTTTGAGGTTTCACTCTGTTTTCTCCTATAGGGATACATGTATTTGGAACTCTAAATCAAACACGGTTTGTGCTACCTCTTTGAAAGTTGACACAATAAAGCAGTTTCAAGTTCTATCTCTATGGTTTGTTTGCTGTTGATGTAGCCCTAAGCAGAGACTGGCGAGAATCACTTTGATGGAAAGGGCCTGCCAAGCTTCCAAAAAACTACGAGTTGCCTGAAATCTAAGCAAACACTTTTCCACCCAATCTTAATGAAACTTTCAGGTAATGATCAGTACACCAATCCCACTTGGCTCGCCAAATTTCGTTCTTCTAGGTTAAACCGTTCGTTGGCAGTAACCGGTTTCGTTTTGAGGTTTCACTCTTTTTTCTTCTATAGCGATACATGCATTTGGAACTCTAAATCAAATAGGGTTTGTGCTAGCTCTTTGAAACTTGACACAATAAAGCAGTTTCAAGTTCTATCTCTATGGTTTGTTTGCTGTTGTTGTAGCCCTAAGCAGAGACTGGCGAGAATCACTTTCATGGTAAGGGCCTGCCAAGCTTCCAAAAAACTACGAGTTGCCTGAAATCTCAGCAAACACTTTTTCACCCAATCTTGATGAAACTTTCAGGTAATGATCAGTACACCAATCCCACTTGGCTCGCCAAATTTCGTTCTTCTAGGTTAAACCGTTCGTTGGCAGTAACCGGTTTCATTTTGAGGTTTCACTCTGTTTTCTCCTATAGGGATACATGTATTTGGAACTCTAAATCAAACACGGTTTGTGCTAGCTCTTTGAAACTTGACACAATAAAGCAGTTTCAAGTTGTATCTCTATGGTTTGTTTGCTGTTGATGTAGCCCTAAGCAGAGACTGGCGAGAATCACTTTCATGGAAAGGGCCTGCCAAGCTTCCAAAAAACTACGAGTTGCCTGAAATCTAAGCAAACACTTTTTCACCCAATCTTGATGAAACTTTCAGGTAATGATCAGTACACCAATTCCACTTGGCTCGCCAAATTTCGTTCTTCTAGGTTAAACCGTTCGTTGGCAGTAACCGGTTTCGTTTTGAGGTTTCACTCTTTTTTCTCCTATAGAGATACATGCATTTGGAACTCTAAATCAAACACGGTTTGTGCTAGCTCTTTGAAACTTGACACAATAAAGCAGTTTCAAGTTCTATCTCTATGGTTTGTTTGCTGTTGATGTAGCCCTAAGCAGAGACTGGCGAGAATCGCTTTCATGGAAAGGGCCTGCCAATCTTCCAAAAAACTACGAGTTGCCTGAAATCTCAGCAAACACTTTTTCACCCAATCTTGATGAAACTTTCAGGTAATGATCAGTACACCAATCCCACTTGGCTCGCCAAATTTCGTTCTTCTAGATTAAACTGTTCATTGGCAGTAACCGGTTTCATTTTGAGGTTTCACTCTGTTTTCTCCTATAGGGATACATGTATTTGGAACTCTAAATCAAACACGGTTTGTGCTAGCTCTTTGAAACTTGACACAATAAAGCAGTTTCAAGTTCTATCTCTATGGTTTGTTTGCTGTTGATGTAGCCCTAAGCAGAGACTGTCGAGAATCACTTTCATGGAAAGGGACTGCCAAGCTTCCAAAAAACTACGAGTTGCCTGAAATCTCAGCAAACACTTTTTCACCCAATCTTGATGAAACTTTCAGGTAATGATCAGTACACCAATCCCACTTGGCTTGCCAAATTTTGTTCTTCTAGGTTCAACCGTTCGTTGGCAGTAACCGGTTTCATTTTGAGGTTTCACTCTGTTTTCTCCGATAGGGATACATGTATTTGGAACTCTAAATCAAACACGGTTTGTGCTAGCTCTTTGAAACTTGACACAATAAAGCAGTTTCAAGTTCTATCTCTATGGTTTGTTTGCTGTTGATGTAGCCCTAAGCAGAGACTGGCGAGAATCACTTTCATGAAAAGGGCCTGCCAAGCTTCCAAAAAACTATGAGTTGCCTGAAATCTCAGCACACACTTTTTCACCCAATCTTGATGAAACTTTCAGGTAATGATCAGTACACCAATCCCACTTGGCTCGCCAAATTTCATTCTTCTAGGTTAAACCGTTCGTTGGCAGTAACCGGTTTCATTTTTAGGTTTCACTCTGTTTTCTCCTATAGGGATACATGTATTTGGAACTCTAAATCAAACACGGTTTGTGCTAGCTCTTTGAAACTTGACACAATAAAGCAGTTTCAAGTTCTATCTCTATGGTTTGTTTGCTGTTGATGTAGCCCTAAGCAGAGACTGGCGAGAATCACTTTCATGGAAAGGGCCTGCCAAGCTTCCAAAAAACTACGAGTTTCCTGAAATCTCAGCAAACACTTTTTCACACAATCTTGATGAAACTTTCAGGTAATGATCAGTACACCAATCCCACTTGGCCCGCCAAATTTTGTTCTTCTAGGTTAAACCGTTCGTTGGCAGTAACCGGTTTCATTTTTAGGTTTCACTCTGTTTTCTCCTATAGGGATACATGTATTTGGAACTCTAAATCAAACACGGTTTGTGCTAGCTCTTTGAAACTTGACACAATAAAGCAGTTTCAAGTTCTATCTCTATGGTTTGTTTGCTGTTATTGTAGCCCTAAGCAGAGACTGGCGAGAATCACTTTCATGGTAAGGGCCTGCCAAGCTTCCAAAAAACTACGAGTTGCCTGAAATCTCAGCAAACACTTTTTAACCCAATCTTGATGAAACTTTCAGGTAATGATCAGTACACCAATCCCACTTGGCTCGCCAAATTTCGTTCTTCTAGGTTAAACCGTTCGTTGGCAGTAACCGGTTTCGTTTTGAGGTTTCACTTTTTTTTCTTCTATAGCGATACATGCATTTGGAACTCTAAATCAAATAGGGTTTGTGCTAGCTCTTTGAAACTTGACACAATAAAGCAGTTTCAAGTTCTATCTCTATGGTTTGTTTGCTGTTGATGTAGCCCTAAGCAGAGACTGGCGAGAATCACTTTCATGGAAAGGGCCTGCCAAGCTTCCAAAAATCTACGAGTTGCCTGAAATCTAAGCAAACACTTTTTCACCCAATCTTGATGAAACTTTCAGGTAATGATCAGTACACCAATCCCACTTGCCTCGCAAATTTCGTTCTTCTAGGTTCAACCATTCGTTGGCAGTAACCGGTTTCGATTTGAGGTTTCACTCTTTTTTCTCCTATAGGGATACATGCATTTGCAACTCTTAATCAAACACGGTTTGTGCTACCTCTTTGAAACTTGACACAATAAAGCAGTTTCAAGTTCTATCTCTATGGTTTGTTTGCTGTTGTTGTAGCCCTAAGCAGAGACTGGCGAGAATCACTTTCATGGTAAGGGCCTGCCAAGCTTCCAAAAAACTACGAGTTGCCTGAAATCTCAGCAAACACTTTTTCACCCAATCTTGATGAAACTTTCAGGTAATGATCAGTACACCAATCCCACTTGGCTCGCCAAATTTCGTTCTTCTAGGTTAAACCGTTCGTTGGCAGTAACCGGTTTCATTTTGAGGTTTCACTCTGTTTTCTCCTATAGGGATACATGTATTTGGAACTCTAAATCAAACACGGTTTGTGCTAGCTCTTTGAAACTTGACACAATAAAGCAGTTTCAAGTTCTATCTCTATGGTTTGTTTGCTGTTGATGTAGCCCTATGCAGAGACTGGCGAGAATCACTTTCATGGAAAGGGCCTTCCAAGCTTCCAAAAAACTACGAGTTGCCTGAAATCTCAGCACACACTTTTTCACCCAATCTTGATGAAACTTTCAGGTAATGATCAGTTCACCAATCCCACTTGGCTCGCCAAATTTTGTTCTTCTAGGTTAAACCGTTCGTTGGCAGTAACCGGTTTCGTTTTGAGGTTTCACTCTTTTTTCTCCTATAGGGATACATGTATTTGGAACTCTAAATCAAACACGGTTTGTGCTAGCTCTTTGAAACTTGACACAATAAAGCAGTTTCAAGTTCTATCTCTATGGTTTGTTTGCTGTTGATGTAGCCCTAAGCAGAGACTGGCGAGAATCACTTTCATGGAAAGCGCCTGCCAAGCTTCCAAAAAACTACGAGTTGCCTGAAATCTCAGCACACACTTTTTCACCCAATCTTGATGAAACTTTCAGGTAATGATCAGTACACCAATCCCACTTTTCTTGCCAAATTTCGTTCTTCTAGGTTAAACCGTTCGTTGGCAGTAACCGGTTTTCATTTTGAGGTTTCACTCTGTTTTCTCCTATAGAAATACATGTATTTGGAACTTTATATCAAACACGGTTTGTGCTAGCTCTTTGAAACTTGACACAATAAAGCAGTTTCAAGTTCTATCTCTATGGTTTGTTTGCTGTTGATGTAGCCCTAAGCAGAGACTGGCAAGAATCACTTTCATGAAAAGGGCCTGTCAAGCTTCCAAAGAACTACGAGTTGCCTGAAATCTCAGCACACACTGTTTCACCCAATCTTGATGAAACTTTCAGGTCATGATCAGTACACTAATCCCACTTGGCTCGCCAAATTTCGTTCTTCTAGGTTAAACCGTTCATTGGCAGTAACCGGTTTCATTTTGAGGTTTCACTCTGTTTTCTCCTATAGGGATACATGTATTTGGAACCCTAAATCAAACACGGTTTGTGCTAGCTCTTTGAAACTTGACACAATAAAGCAGTTTCAAGTTCTATCTCTATGGTTTGTTTGCTGTTGATGTAGCCCTAAGCAGAGACTGGCGAGAATCACTTTCATGGAAAGGGCCTGCCAAGCTTCCAAAAAACTACGATTTGCCTGAAATCTAAGCAAACACTTTTTCACCCAATCTTGATGAAACTTTCAGGTAATGATCAGTACACCAATCCCACTTGGCTTGCCAAATTTCGTTCTTCTAGGTTAAACAGTTCGTTGGCAGTAACCGGTTTCGTTTTGAGGTTTCACTCTTTTTTCTCCTATAGGGATACATGCATTTGGAACTCTAAATCAAACACGGTTTGTGCTAGCTCTTTGAAACTTGACACAATAAAGCAGTTTCAAGTTGTATCTCTATGGTTTGTTTGCTGTTGATGTATCCCTAAGCAGAGACTGGCGAGAATCACTTTCATGGAAAGGGCCTGCCAAGCTTCCAAAAAACTACGAGTTGCCTGAAATCTCAGCAAACACTTTTTCACCCAATCTTGATGAAACTTTCAGGTAATGATCAGTACACCAATCCCACTTTTCTCGCCAAATTTCATTCTTCTAGGTTAAACCGTTCCTTGGCAGTAACCGGTTTCATTTTGAGGTTTCACTCTGTTTTCTAATATAGAAATACATGTATTTGGAACTCTAAATCAAACACGGTTTGTGCTAGCTCTTTGAAACTTGACACAATAAAGCAGTTTCAAGTTCTATCTCTATGGTTTGTTTGCTGTTGATGTAGCCCTAAGCAGAGACTGGCGGGAATCACTTTCATTGAAAGGGCCTGCCAAGCTTCCCAAAAACTACGAGTTACCAGAAATCTAAGCAAACACTTTTTCACCCAATCTTGATGAAACTTTCAGGTAATGATCAGTACACCAATCGCACTTGGCTCACCAAATTTCGTTCTTCTAGGTTAAACCATTCGTTGGCAGTAACCGGTTTCGTTTTGAGGTTTCACTCTTTTTTCTTTTATAGGGATACATGTATTTGGAACTCTAAATCAAACACGGTTTGTGCTAGCTCTTTGAAACTTGACACAATAAAGCAGTTTCAAGTTCTATCTCTATGGTTTGTTTGCTGTTGATGTAGCCCTAAGCAGAGACTGGCGAGAATCACTTTCATGGAAAGCGCCTGCTAAGCTTCCAAAAAACTACGAGTTGCCTGAAATCTCAGCACACACTTTTTCACCCAATCTTGATGAAACTTTCAGGTAATGATCAGTACACCAATCCCACTTTTCTTGCCAAATTTCGTTCTTCTAGGTTAAACCGTTCGTTGGCAGTAACCGGTTTCGTTTTGAGGTTTCACTCTTTTTTCTCCTATAGAGATACATGCATTTGGAACTCTAAATCAAACACGGTTTGTGCTAGCTCTTTGAAACTTGACACAATAAAGCAGTTTCAAGTTGTATCTCTATGGTTTGTTTGCTGTTGATGTAGCCCTAAGGAGAGACTGGCGAGAATCGCTTTCATGGAAAGGGCCTGCCAATCTTCCAAAAAACTACGAGTTGCCTGAAATCTCAGCAAACACTTTTTCACCCAATCTTGATGAAACTTTCAGGTAATGATCAGTACACCAATCCCACTTGGCTCGCCAAATTTCGTTCTTCTAGGTTAAACCGTTCGTTGGCAGTAACCGGTTTCATTTTGAGGTTTCACTCTGTTTTCTCCTATAGGGATACATGTATTTGGAACTCTAAATCAAACACGGTTTGTGCTAGCTCTTTGAAACTTGACACAATAAAGCAGTTTCAAGTTCTATCTCTATGGTTTGTTTGCTGTTGATGTAGCCCTAAGCAGAGACTGGCGAGAATCACTTTCATGGAAAGGGCCTGCCAAGCTTCCAAAAAACTACGAGTTGCCTGAAATCTAAGCAAACACTTTTCCACCCAATCTTAATGAAACTTTCAGGTAATGATCAGTACACCAATCCCACTTGGCTCGCCAAATTTCGTTCTTCTAGGTTAAACCGTTCCTTGGCAGTAACCGGTTTCTTTTTGAGGTTTCACTCTGTTTTCTCCTATAAAGATACATGTATTTGGAACTCTAAATCAAACACGGTTTGTGCTAGATCTTTGAAACTTGACACAATAAAGCAGTTTCAAGTTCTATCTCTATGGTTTGTTTGCTGTTGATGTAGCCCTAAGCAGAGACTGGCGAGAATCACTTTCATGGAAAGGGCTTGCCAAGCTTCCAAAAATCTACGAGTTGCCTGAAATCTCAGGACATACTTTTTCACCCAATCTTAATGAAACTTTCAGGTAATGATCAGTACACCAATCCCACTTGGCTCGCCAAATTTCGTTCTTCTAGGTTAAACCGTTCCTTGGCAGTAACCGGTTTCTTTTTGAGGTTTCACTCTGTTTTCTCCTATAAAGATACATGTATTTGGAACTCTAAATCAAACACGGTTTGTGCTAGCTCTTTGAAACTTGACACAATAAAGCAGTTTCAAGTTCTATCTCTATGGTTTGTTTGCTGTTGATGTAGCCCTAAGCAGAGACTGGCGAGAATCACTTTCATGGAAAGGGCCTGCCAAGCTTCCAAAAAACTACGAGTTGCCTGAAATCTCAGCACACACTTTTTCACCCAATCTTGATGAAACTTTCAGGTAATGATCAGTACACCAATCCCACTTGGCTCGCCAAATTTCGTTCTTCTAGGTTAAACCGTTCGTTGGCAGTAACCGGTTTCATTTTGAGGTTTCACTCTGTTTTCTCCTATAGGGATACATGTATTTGGAACTCTAAATCAAACACGGTTTGTGCTAGCTCTTTGAAACTTGACACAATAAAGCAGTTTCAAGTTCTATCTCTATGGTTTGTTTGCTGTTGATGTAGCCCTAAGCGGAGACTGGCGAGAATCACTTTCATGGAAAGGGCCTGCCAAGCTTCCAAAAAACTACGAGTTGCCTGAAATCTAAGCAAACACTTTTTCACCCAATCTTGATGAAACTTTCAGGTAATGATCAGTACACCAATCCCACTTGGCTCGCCAAATTTCGTTCTTCTAGGTTAAACCGTTCGTTGGCAGTCACCGGTTTCGTTTTGAGGTTTCACTCTTTTTTCTCCTATAGAGATACATGCATTTGGAACTCTAAATCAAACACGGTTTGTGCTAGCTCTTTGAAACTTGACACAATAAAGCAGTTTCAAGTTCTATCTCTATGGTTTGTTTGCTGTTGATGTAGCCCTAAGCAGAGACTGGCGAGAATCGCTTTCATGGAAAGGGCCTGCCAATCTTCCAAAAAACTACGAGTTGCCTGAAATCTCAGCAAACACTTTTTCACCCAATCTTGATGAAACTTTCAGGTAATGATCAGTACACCAATCCCACTTGGCTCGCCAAATTTCGTTATTCTAGATTAAACTGTTCATTGGCAGTAACCGGTTTCATTTTGAGGTTTCACTCTGTTTTCTCCTATAGGGATACATGTATTTGGAACTCTAAATCAAACACGGTTTGTGCTAGCTCTTTGAAACTTGACACAATAAAGCAGTTTCAAGTTGTATCTCTATGGTTTGTTTGCTGTTGATGTAGCCCTAAGGAGAGACTGGCGAGAATCGCTTTCATGGAAAGGGCCTGCCAATCTTCCAAAAAACTACGAGTTGCCTGAAATCTCAGCAAACACTTTTTCACCCAATCTTGATGAAACTTTCAGGTAATGATCAGTACACCAATCCCACTTGGCTCGCCAAATTTCGTTCTTCTAGGTTAAACCGTTCGTTGGCAGTAACCGGTTTCATTTTGAGGTTTCACTCTGTTTTCTCCTATAGGGATACATGTATTTGGAACTCTAAATCAAACACGGTTTGTGCTAGCTCTTTGAAACTTGACACAATAAAGCAGTTTCAAGTTCTATCTCTATGGTTTGTTTGCTGTTGATGTAGCCCTAAGCAGAGACTGGCGAGAATCACTTTCATGGAAAGGGCCTGCCAATCTTCCAAAAAACTACGAGTTGCCTGAAATCTAAGCAAACACTTTTCCACCCAATCTTAATGAAACTTTCAGGTAATGATCAGTACACCAATCCCACTTGGCTCGCCAAATTTCGTTCTTCTAGGTTAAACCGTTCCTTGGCAGTAACCGGTTTCTTTTTGAGGTTTCACTCTGTTTTCTCCTATAAAGATACATGTATTTGGAACTCTAAATCAAACACGGTTTGTGCTAGATCTTTGAAACTTGACACAATAAAGCAGTTTCAAGTTCTATCTCTATGGTTTGTTTGCTGTTGATGTAGCCCTAAGCAGAGACTGGCGAGAATCACTTTCATGGAAAGGGCTTGCCAAGCTTCCAAAAATCTACGAGTTGCCTGAAATCTCAGGACATACTTTTTCACCCAATCTTAATGAAACTTTCAGGTAATGATCAGTACACCAATCCCACTTGGCTCGCCAAATTTCGTTCTTCTAGGTTAAACCGTTCCTTGGCAGTAACCGGTTTCTTTTTGAGGTTTCACTCTGTTTTCTCCTATAAAGATACATGTATTTGGAACTCTAAATCAAACACGGTTTGTGCTAGCTCTTTGAAACTTGACACAATAAAGCAGTTTCAAGTTCTATCTCTATGGTTTGTTTGCTGTTGATGTAGCCCTAAGCAGAGACTGGCGAGAATCACTTTCATGGAAAGGGCCTGCCAAGCTTCCAAAAAACTACGAGTTGCCTGAAATCTCAGCACACACTTTTTCACCCAATCTTGATGAAACTTTCAGGTAATGATCAGTACACCAATCCCACTTGGCTCGCCAAATTTCGTTCTTCTAGGTTAAACCGTTCGTTGGCAGTAACCGGTTTCATTTTGAGGTTTCACTCTGTTTTCTCCTATAGGGATACATGTATTTGGAACTCTAAATCAAACACGGTTTGTGCTAGCTCTTTGAAACTTGACACAATAAAGCAGTTTCAAGTTCTATCTCTATGGTTTGTTTGCTGTTGATGTAGCCCTAAGCGGAGACTGGCGAGAATCACTTTCATGGAAAGGGCCTGCCAAGCTTCCAAAAAACTACGAGTTGCCTGAAATCTAAGCAAACACTTTTTCACCCAATCTTGATGAAACTTTCAGGTAATGATCAGTACACAATCCCACTTGGCTCGCCAAATTTCGTTCTTCTAGGTTAAACCGTTCGTTGGCAGTCACCGGTTTCGTTTTGAGGTTTCACTCTTTTTTCTCCTATAGAGATACATGCATTTGGAACTCTAAATCAAACACGGTTTGTGCTAGCTCTTTGAAACTTGACACAATAAAGCAGTTTCAAGTTCTATCTCTATGGTTTGTTTGCTGTTGATGTAGCCCTAAGCAGAGACTGGCGAGAATCGCTTTCATGGAAAGGGCCTGCCAATCTTCCAAAAAACTACGAGTTGCCTGAAATCTCAGCAAACACTTTTTCACCCAATCTTGATGAAACTTTCAGGTAATGATCAGTACACCAATCCCACTTGGCTCGCCAAATTTCGTTCTTCTAGATTAAACTGTTCATTGGCAGTAACCGGTTTCATTTTGAGGTTTCACTCTGTTTTCTCCTATAGGGATACATGTATTTGGAACTCTAAACAAAACACGGTTTGTGCTAGCTCTTTGAAACTTGACACAATAAAGCAGTTTCAAGTTCTATCTCTATGGTTTGTTTGCTGTTGATGTAGCCCTAAGCAGAGACTGGCGAGAATCACTTTCATGGAAAGGGACTGCCAAGCTTCCAAAAAACTACGAGTTGCCTGAAATCTCAGCAAACACTTTTTCACCCAATCTTGATGAAACTTTCAGGTAATGATCAGTACACCAATCCCACTTGGCTTGCCAAATTTTGTTCTTCTAGGTTAAACCGTTCGTTGGCAGTAACCGGTTTCATTTTGAGGTTTCACTCTGTTTTCTCCTATAGGGATACATGTATTTGGAACTCTAAATCAAACACGGTTTGTGCTAGCTCTTTGAAACTTGACACAATAAAGCAGTTTCAAGTTCTATCTCTATGGTTTGTTTGCTGTTGATGTAGCCCCTAAAGCAGCAAGACTTGCCGAGAATCCTTTCGATTCAAAGGTGGAAAACATTGGCTTCGG
>NW_027524871.1:0-26892 GCF_052094955.1 Ictidomys tridecemlineatus
AGTCTCTGCTTAGGGCTACATCAACAGCAAACAAACCATAGAGATAGAACTTGAAACTGCTTTATTGTGTCAAGTTTCAAAGAGCTAGCACAAACCTTGTTTGATTTAGAGTTCCAAATACATGTATCCCTATAGGAGAAAACAGAGTGAAACCTCAAAATGAAACCGGTTACTGCCAACGAACGGTTTCACCTAGAAGAACGAAATTTGGCGAGCCAAGTGGGATTGGTGTACTGATCATTACCTGAAAGTTTCATCAAGATTGGGTGAAAAAGTGTGTGCTGAGATTTCAGGCAACTCGTAGTTTTTTGGAAGCTTGGCAGGCCCTTTCCATGAAAGTGATTCTCGCCAGTCTCTGCTTAGGGCTACATCAACAGCAAACAAACCATAGAGAGAGAACTCGAAACTGCTTTATGGTGTCAAGTTTCAAAGAGCTAGCACAAACCGTGTTTGATTTAGAGTTCCAAATACATGTATCCCTATAGGAGAAAACAGAGTGAAACCTCAAAATGAAACCGGTTACTGCCAACGAACGGTTTCACCTAGAAGAACGAAATTTGGCGAGCCAAGTGGCATTGGTGTACTGATCATTACCTGAAAGTTTCATCAAGATTGGGTGAAAAAGTGTGTGCTGAGATTTCAGGCAACTCGTAGTTTTTTGGAAGCTTGGCAGGCCCTTTCCATGAAAGTGATTCTCGCCAGTCTCTGCTTAGGGCTACATCAACAGCAAACAAACCATAGAGATAGAACTCTAAACTGCTTTATGGTGTCAAGTTTCAAGGAGCTAGCACAAATCGTGTTTGATTTAGAGTTCCAAATACATGTATCCCTATAGGAGAAAACAGAGTGAAACCTCAAAATGAAACCGGTTACTGCCAACGAACGGTTTCACGTATAAGAACGAAATTTGGCGAGCCAAGTGGGATTGGTGTACTGATCATTACCTGAAAGTTTCATCAAGATTGGTTGAAAAAGTGTGTGCTGAGATTTCAGGCAACTCATAGTTTTTTGGAAGCTTGGCAGGCCCTTTTCATGAAAGTGATTCTCGCCAGTCTCTGCTTAGAGCTACATCAACAGCAAACAAACCATAGAGATAGAACTTGAATCTGCTTTATGGTGTCAAGTTTCAAAGAGCTAGCACAAACCGTGTTTGATTTAGAGTTCCAAATACATGTATCCCTATAGGAGAAAACAGAGTGAAACCTCAAAATGAAACCGGTTACTGCCAACGAACGGTTTAACTTAGAAGAACGAAATTTGGCGAGCCAAGTGGGATTGGTGTACTGATCATTACCTGAAAGTTTCATCAAGATTGGGTGAAAAAGTGTGTGCTGAGATTTCAGGCAACTCGTAGTTTTTTGGAAGCTTCGCAGGCCCTTTCCATGAATCTGATTCTCGCCAGTCTCTGCTTAGGGCTACATCAACAGCAAACAAACCATATAGATAGAACTTGAAACTGCTTTATGGTGTCAAGTTTCAAAGAGCTAGCACAAACCGTGTTTGATTTAGAGTTCCAAATACATGTATCCCTATAGGAGAAAACAGAGTGAAACCTCAAAATGAAACCCATTACTGCCAACGAACGGTTTAACCTAGAAGAACGAAATTTGGCGAGCCAAGTGGGATTGGTGTACTGATCATTACCTGAAGGTTTCATCAAGATTGGGTGAAGAAGTGTGTGCTGAGATTTCAGGCAACTCCTAGTTTTTTGGAAGCTTGGCAGGCCCTTTCCATGAAAGTGATTCTCGCCAGTCTCTGCTTTGGGCTACATCAACAGCAAACAAACCATAGAGACAGAACTTGAAACTGCTTTATTGTGTCAAGTTTCAAAGAGCTAGCACAAACCGTGTTTGATTTAGAGTTCCAAATACATGTATCCCTATAGTAGAAAACAGAGTGAAACCTCAAAATGAAACCGGTTACTGCCAACGAACGGTTTCACGTATAAGAACGAAATTTGGCGATCCAAGTGGGATTGGTGTACTGATCATTACCTGAAAGTTTCATCAAGATTGAGTGAAAAAGTGTGTGCTGAGATTTCAGGCAACTCCTAGTTTTTTGGAAGCTTGGCAGACCCTTTCCATGAAAGTGATTCTCGCCAGTCTCTGCTTAGGGCTACATCAACAGCAAACAAACCATAGAGATAGAACTTGAAACTGCTTTATGGTGTCAAGTTTCAAAGAGCTAGCACAAACCGTGTTTGATTTAGAGTTCCAAATACATGTATCCCTATAGGAGAAAACAGAGTGAAACCTCAAAATGAAACCGGTTACTGCCAACGAACGGTTTCACCTAGAAGAACGAAATTTGGCGAGCCAAGTGGGATTGGTGTACTGATCATTACCTGAAAGTTTCATCAAGATTGGGTGAAAAAGTGTGTGCTGAGATTTCAGGTAACTCGTAGTTTTTTGGAAGGTTGGCAGGCCCTTTCCATGAATCTGATTCTTGCCAGTCTCTGCTTAGGGCTACATCAACAGCAAACAAACCATAGAGATAGAACTTGAAACTGCTTTATGGTGTCAAGTTTCAAAGAGCTAGCACAAACCGTGTTTGATTTAGAGTTCCAAATACATGTATCCCTCTAGGAGAAAACAGAGTGAAACCTCAAAATGAAACCGGTTACTGCCAACGAACGGTTTCACCTAGAAGAACGAAATTTGGCGAGCCAAGTGGGATTGGTGTACTGATCATTACCTGAAAGTTTCATCAAGATTGGGTGAAAAAGTGTGTGCTGAGATTTCAGGCAACTCGTAGTTTTTTGGAAGCTTGGCAGGCCCTTTCCATGAAAGTGATTCTCACCAGTCTCTGCTTAGGGCTACATCAACAGCAAACAAACCATAGAGATAGAACTTGAAACTGCTTTATGGTGTCAAGTTTCAAAGAGCTAGCAAAAACCGTGTTTGATTTAGAGTTCCAAATACATGTATCCCTATAGGAGAAAACAGAGTGAAACCTCAAAATGAAACCGGTTACTGCCAATGAACGGTTTCACCTAGAAGAACGAAATTTGGCGAGCCAAGTGGGATTGGTGTACTGATCATTACCTGAAAGTTTCATCAAGATTGGGTGAAAAAGTGTGTGCTGAGATTTCAGGCAACTCGTAGTTTTTTGGAAGCTTGGCAGGCCCTTTCCATGAATCTGATTCTCGCCAGTCTCTGCTTAGGGCTACATCAACAGCAAACAAACCATAGAGATAGAACTTGAAACTGCTTTATGGTGTCAAGTTTCAAAGAGCTAGCACAAACCGTGTTTGATTTAGAGTTCCAAATACATGTATCCCTATAGGAGAAAACAGAGTGAAACCTCAAAATGAAACTGGTTACTGCCAACGAACAGTTTCACCTAGAAGAACGAAATTTGGCGAGCCAAGTGGGATTGGTGTACTGATCATTACCTGAAAGTTTCATCAAGATTGGGTGAAAAAGTGTGTGCTGAGATTTTCAGGCAACTCGTAGTTTTTTGGAAGCTTGGCAGGCCCTTTCCATTAATCTGATTCTCGCCAGTCTCTGCTTAGGGCTACATCAACAGCAAACAAACCATAGAGATAGAACTTGAAACTGCTTTATGGTGTCAAGTTTCAAAGAGCTAGCACAAACCGTGTTTGATTTAGAGTTCCAAATACATGTATCCCTATAGGAGAAAACAGAGTGAAACCTCAAAATGAAACCGGTTACTGCCAACGAACGGTTTCACCTAGAAGAACGAAATTTGGCGAGCCAAGTGGGATTGGTGTACTGATCATTACCTGAAAGTTTCATCAAGATTGGGTGAAAAAGTGTGTGCTGAGATTTCAGGCAACTCGTAGTTTTTTGGAAGCTTGGCAGGCCCTTTCCATGAAAGTGATTCTCGCCAGTCTCTGCTTAGGGCTACATCAACAGCAAACAAACCTTAGAGTTAGAACTTGAAACTGCTTTATGGTGTCAAGTTTCAAAGACCTAGCACAAACCGTGTTTGATTTAGAATTCTAAATACATGTATCCCTCTGGTAGAAAACAGAGTGAAACCTGAAAATGAAACCGGTTACTGCGAACGAACGGTTTCACCTAGAAGAACGAAATTTGGCGAGCCAAGTGGGATTTGTGTACTGATCATTACCGGAAAGTTTCATCAAGATTGGGTAAAAAAGTGTGTGCTGAGATTTCAGGCAACTCGTAGTTTTTTGGAAGCTTGGCAGGCCCTTTCCATGAAAGTGATTCTCGCCAGTCTCTGCTTAGGGCTACATCAACAGCAAACAAACCATAGAGATAGAACTTGAAACTGCTTTATGGGGTCAAGTTTCAAAGAGCTAGCACAAACCGTGTTTGATTTAGAGTTCCAAATACATGTATCCCTATAGGACAAAACAGAGTGAAACCTCAAAATGAAACCGGTTACTTCCAACGAACGGTTTCACGTAGAAGAACAAAATTTGGCGAGCCAAGTGGGATTGGTGTACTGATCATTACCTGAAAGTTTCATCAAGATTGGGGGAAAAAGTGTGTGCTGAGATTTCAGGCAACTCATAGTTTTTTGGAAGTTTGGCAGGCCCTTTCCATGAAAGTGATTCTCGCCAGTCTCTGCTTTGGGCTACATCAACAGCAAACAAACCATAGAGATAGAACTTGAAACTGCTTTATGGTGTCAAGTTTCAAAGAGCTAGCACAAACCGTGTTTGATTTAGAGTTCCAAATACATGTATCCCTATAGGAGAAAACAGAGTGAAACCTCAAAATGAAACCGGTTACTGCCAACGAACGGTTTCACCTAGAAGAACGAAATTTGGCGAGCCAAGTGGGATTGGTGTACTTATCATTACCTGAAGTTTCATCAAGATTGGGTAAAAAGTGTGTGCTGAGATTTCAGGCAACTCGTAGTTTTTTGAAGCTTGACAGGCCCTTTCCATGAAAGTGATTCTCGCCAGTCTCTGCTTAGGGCTACAGCAACAGCAAACAAACCATAGAGATAGAACTTGAAACTGCTTTATTGTGTCAAGTTTCAAAGAGCTAGCACAAACTGTGTTTGATTTAGAGTTCCAAATACATGTATCCCTATAGGAGAAAACAGAGTGAAACCTCAAAATGAAACCGGTTACTGCCAATGAACGGTTTCACCTAGAAGAACGAATTTGGCGAGCCAAGTGGGATTGGTGTACTGATCATTACCTGAAAGTTTCATCAAGATTGGATGAAAAAGTGTGTGCTGAGATTTCAGGCAACTCGTAGTTTTTTGGAAGCTTGGCAGGCCCTTTCCATGAAAGTGATTCTCGCCAGTCTCTGCTTAGGGTACATCAACAGCAAAGAAACCATAGAGATAGAACTTGAAACTGCTTTATGGTGTCAAGTTTCAAAGAGCTAGCACAAACCGTGTTTGATTTAGAGTTCCAAATACATGTATCCCTATAGGAGAAAACAGAGTGAAACCTCAAAATGAAACCGGTTACTGCCAACGAACGGTTTCACCTAGAAGAACGAAATTTGGCAAGCCAAGTGGGATTGTTGTACTGATCATTACCTGAAAGTTTCATCAAGATTGGGTGAAAAAGTTGTGCTGAGATTTCAGGCAACTCGTAGTTTTTTAAAGCTTGGCAGGCCCTTTCCATGAAAGTGATTCTCGCCAGTCTCTGCTTAGGGCTACATCAACAGCAAACAAACCATAGAGATAGAACTTGAAACTGCTTTTTGGTGTCAAGTTCAAAGAGCTAGCACAAACCGTGTTTGATTTAGAGTTCCAAATACATGTATCCCTATAGGAGAAAACAGAGTGAAACCTCAAAATGAAACCGGTTACTGCCAACGAACGGTTTAACCTAGAAGAACGAAATTTGGCGAGCCAAGTGGGATTGGTGTACTTATCATTACCTGAAAGTTTCATCAAGATTGGGTGAAAAAGTGTGTGCTGAGATTTCAGGCAACTCGTAGTTTTTTCGAAGCTTGGCAGGCCCTTTCCATGAAAGTGATTCTCGCCAGTCTCTGCTTAGGGCTACAGCAACAGCAAACAAACCATAGAGATAGAACTTGAAACTGCTTTATTGTGTCAAGTTTCAAAGAGCTAGCACAAACTGTGTTTGATTTAGAGTTCCAAATACATGTATCCCTATAGGAGAAAACAGAGTGAAACCTCAAAATGAAACCGGTTACTGCCAATGAACGGTTTCACCTAGAAGAACGAAATTTGGCGAGCCAAGTGGGATTGGTGTACTGATCATTACCTGAAAGTTTCATCAAGATTGGGTAAAAAAGTGTGTGCTGAGATTTCAGGCAACTCGTAGTTTTTTGGAAGCTTGGCAGGCCCTTTCCATGAAAGTGATTCTCGCCAGTCTCTGCTTAGGGCTACAGCAACAGCAAACAAACCATAGAGATAGAACTTGAAACTGCTTTATTGTGTCAAGTTTCAAAGAGCTAGCACAAACTGTGTTTGATTTAGAGTTCCAAATACATGTATCCCTATAGGAGAAAACAGAGTGAAACCTCAAAATGAAACCGGTTACTGCCAATGAACGGTTTCACCTAGAAGAACGAAATTTGGCGAGCCAAGTGGGATTGGTGTACTGATCATTACCTGAAAGTTTCATCAAGATTGGATGAAAAAGTGTGTGCTGAGATTTCAGGCAACTCGTAGTTTTTGGAAGCTTGGCAGGCCCTTTCCATGAAAGTGATTCTCGCCAGTCTCTGCTTAGGGGTACATCAACAGCAAACAAACCATAGAGATAGAACTTGAAACTGCTTTATGGTGTCAAGTTTCAAAGAGCTAGCACAAACCGTGTTTGATTTAGAGTTCCAAATACATGTATCCCTATAGGAGAAAACAGAGTGAAACCTCAAAATGAAACCGGTTACTGCCAACGAACGGTTTCACCTAGAAGAACGAAATTTGGCAAGCCAAGTGGGATTGTTGTACTGATCATTACCTGAAAGTTTCATCAAGATTGGGTGAAAAAGTTGTGCTGAGATTTCATGCAACTCGTAGTTTTTTAAAGCTTGGCAGGCCCTTTCCATGAAAGTGATTCTCGCCAGTCTCTGCTTAGGGCTACATCAACAGCAAACAAACCATAGAGATAGAACTTGAAACTGCTTTATGGTGTCAAGTTTCAAAGAGCTAGCACAAACCGTGTTTGATTTAGAGTTCCAAATACATGTATCCCTATAGGAGAAAACAGAGTGAAACCTCAAAATGAAACCGGTTACTGCCAACGAACGGTTTAACCTAGAAGAACGAAATTTGGCGAGCCAAATGGGATTGGTGTACTTATCATTACCTGAAAGTTTCATCAAGATGGGGTGAAAAAGTGTGTGCTGAGATTTCAGGCAACTCGTAGTTTTTTCGAAGCTTGGCAGGCCCTTTCCATGAAAGTGATTCTCGCCAGTCTCTGCTTAGGGCTACAGCAACAGCAAACAAACCATAGAAGATAGAACTTGAAACTGCTTTATTGTGTCAAGTTTCAAAGAGCTAGCACAAACTGTGTTTGATTTAGAGTTCCAAATACATGTATCCCTATAGGAGAAAACAGAGTGAAACCTCAAAATGAACCGGTTACTGCCAATGAACGGTTTCACCTAGAAGAACGAAATTTGGCGAGCCAAGTGGGATTGGTGTACTGATCATTACCTGAAAGTTTCATCAAGATTGGATGAAAAAGTGTGTGCTGAGATTTCAGGCAACTCGTAGTTTTTTGGAAGCTTGGCAGGCCCTTTCCATGAAAGTGATTCTCGCCAGTCTCTGCTTAGGGCTACATCAACAGCAAACAAACCATAGAGATAGAACTTGAAACTGCTTTATGGTGTCAAGTTTCAAAGAGCTAGCACAAACCGTGTTTGATTTAGAGTTCCAAATACATGTATCCCTATAGGAGAAAACAGAGTGAAACCTCAAAATGAAACCGGTTACTGCCAACGAACGGTTTCACCTAGAAGAACGAAATTTGGCGAGCCAAGTGTGATTGGTGTACTGATCATTACCTGAAAGTTTCATCAAGATTGGGTGAAAAAGTGTGTGCTGAGATTTCAGGCAACTCGTAGTTTTTTAAAGCTTGGCAGGCCCTTTCCATGAAAGTGATTCTCGCCAGTCTCTGCTTAGGGCTACATCAACAGCAAACAAACCATAGAGATAGAACTTGAAACTGCTTTATGGTGTCAAGTTTCAAAGAGCTAGCACAAACCGTGTTTGATTTACAGTTCCAAATACATGTATCATTATAGGAGAAAACAGAGTGAAACCTCAAAATGAAACCGGTTACTGCCAACGAACGGTTTCACCTAGAAGAACGAAATTTGGCGAGCCAAGTGGGATTGGTGTACTGATCATTACCTGAAAGTTTCATCAAGATTGGGTGAAAAAGTGTGTGCTGAGATTTCAGGCAACTCGTAGTTTTTTAAAGCTTGGCAGGCCCTTTCCATGAAAGTGATTCTCGCCAGTCTCTGCTTAGGGCTACATCAACAGCAAACAAACCATAGAGAGAGAACTTGAAACTGCTTTATGGTGTCAAGTTTCAAAGAGCTAGCACAAACCGTGTTTGATTTAGAGTTCCAAATACATGTATCCCTATAGGAGACAACAGAGTGAAACCTCAAAATGAAACCGGTTACTGCCAACGAACGGTTTCACCTAGAAGAACGAAATTTGGCGAGCCAAGTGGGATTGGTGTACTGATCATTACCTGAAAGATTCATCAAGATTGGGTGAAAAAGTGTGTGCTGAGATTTCAGGCAACTCCTAGTTTTTTGGAAGCTTGGCAGGCCCTTTCCATGAAAGTGATTCTCGCCAGTCTCTGCTTAGGGCTACATCAACAGCAAACAAACCATAGAGATAGAACTTGAAACTGCTTTATGGTGTCAAGTTTCAAAGAGCTAGCACAAACCGTGTTTGATTTAGAGTTCCAAATACATGTATCCCTATAGGAGAAAACAGAGTGAAACCTCAAAATGAAACCGGTTACTGCCAACGAACGGTTTCACCTAGAAGAAGGAAATTTGGCGAGCCAAGTGGGATTGTTGTACTGATCATTACCTGAAAGTTTCATCAAGATTGGGTGAAAAAGTGTGTGCTGAGATTTCAGGCAACTCGTAGTTTTTTAAAGCTTGGCAGGCCCTTTCCATGAAAGTGATTCTCGCCAGTCTCTGCTTAGGGCTACATCAACAGCAAACAAACCATAGAGATAGAACTTGAAACTGCTTTATGGTGTCAAGTTTCAAAGAGCTAGCACAAACCGTGTTTGATTTACAGTTCCAAATACATGTATCCCTATAGGAGAAAACAGAGTGAAAGCTCAAAATGAAACCGGTTACTGCCAACGAACGGTTTCACCTAGAAGAACGAAATTTGGCGAGCCAAGTGGGATTGGTGTACTGATCATTACCTGAAAGTTTCATCAAGATTGGGTGAAAAAGTGTGTGCTGAGATTTCAGGCAACTCGTAGTTTTTTAAAGCTTGGCAGGCCCTTTCCATGAAAGTGATTCTCGCCAGTCTCTGCTTAGGGCTACATCAACAGCAAACAAACCATAGAGATAGAACTTGAAACTGCTTTATGGTGTCAAGTTTCAAAGAGCTAGCACAAACCGTGTTTGATTTAGAGTTCCAAATACATGTATCCCTATAGGAGACAACAGAGTGAAACCTCAAAATGAAACCGGTTACTGCCAACGAATTGTTTCACCTAGAAGAACGAAATTTGGCGAGCCAAATGGGATTGGTGTCCTGATCATTACCTGAAAGTTTCATCAAGATTGGGTGAAAAAGTGTGTGCTGAGATTTCAGCCAACTCGTAGTTTTTGGAAGCTTGGCAGGCCCTTTCCATGAAAGTGATTCTCGCCAGTCTCTGCTTAGGGCTACATCAACAGCAAACAAACCATAGAGATAGAACTTGAAACTGCTTTATGGTGTCAAGTTTCAAAGAGCTAGCACAAACCGTGTTTGATTTAGAGTTCCAAATACATGTATCCCTATAGGAGAAAACAGAGTGAAACCTCAAAATGAAACCGGTTACTGCCAATGAACGGTTTCACCTAGAAGAACGAAATTTGGCGAGCCAAGTGGGATTGGTGTACTGATCATTACCTGAAAGTTTCATCAAGATTGGGTAAAAAAGTGTGTGCTGGGATTTCAGGCAACTCGTAGTTTTTTGGAAGCTTGGCAGGCCCTTTCCATGAAAGTGATTCTCGCCAGTCTCTGCTTAGGGGTACATCAACAGCAAACAAACCATAGAGATAGAACTTGAAACTGCTTTATGGTGTCAAGTTTCAAAGAGCTAGCACAAACCGTGTTTGATTTAGAGTTCCAAATACATGTATCCCTATAGGAGAAAACAGAGTGAAACCTCAAAATGAAACCGGTTACTGCCAATGAACGGTTTCACCTAGAAGAACGAAATTTGGCGAGCCAAGTGGCATTGGTGTACTGATCATTACCTGAAAGTTTCATCAAGATTGAGTGAAAAAAGAGTGTGCTGAGATTTCAGGCAACTCGTAGTTTTTTGGAAGCTTGGCAGGCCCTTTCCATGAAAGTGATTCTCGCCAGTCTCTGCTTAGGGCTACATCAACAGCAAACAAACCATAGAGATAGAACTTGAAACTGCTTTATGGTGTCAAGTTTCAAACAGCTAGCACAAACCGTGTTTGATTTAGAGTTCCAAATACATGTATCCCTATAGGAGACAACAGAGTGAAACCTCAAAATGAAACCGGTTACTGCCAACGAATGGTTTCACCTAGAAGAACGAAATTTGGCGAGCCAAGTGGGATTGGTGTACTGATCATTACCTGAAAGTTTCATCAAGATTGGGTGAAAAAGTGTGTGCTGATATTTCAGGCAACTCGTAGTTTTTGGAAGCTTGGCAGGCCCTTTCCATGAAAGTGATTCTCGCCAGTCTCTGCTTAGGGCTACATCAACAGCAAACAAACCATAGAGATAGAACTTGAAACTGCTTTATTGTGTCAAGTTTCAAAGAGCTAGCACAAACCGTGTTTGATTTAGAGTTCCAAATACATGTATCCCTATAGGAGAAAATAGAGTGAAACCTCAAAATGAAACCGGTTACTGCCAACGAACGGTTTCACCTAGAAGAACGACATTTGGCGAGCCAAGTGGGATTGGTGTACTGATCATTACCTGAAAGTTTCATCAAGATTGGGTGAAAAACTGTGTGCTGAGATTTCAGGCAACTCGTAGTTTTTTGGAAGCTTGGCAGGCCCTTTCCATGAAAGTGATTCTCGCCAGTCTCTGCTTAGGGGCTACATCAACAGCAAACAAACCATAGAGATAGAACTTGAAACTGCTTTATGGTGTCAAGTTTCAAAGAGCTAGCACAAACCGTGTTTGATTTAGAGTTCCAAATACATGTATCCCTATAGGACAAAACAGAGTGAAACCTCAAAATGAAACCGGTTACTGCCAACGAACGGTTTCACGTAGAAGAACAAAATTTGGAGAGCCAAGTGGGATTGGTGTACTGATCATTACCTGAAAGTTTCATCAAGATTGGGTGAAAAAGTGTGTGCTGAGATTTCAGGCAACTCGTAGTTTTTGGAAGCTTGGCAGGCCGTTTCCATGAAAGTGATTCTCGCCAGTCTCTGCTTAGGGCTACATCAACAGCAAACAAACCATAGAGATAGAACTCTAAACTGCTTTATGGTGTCAAGTTCAAGGAGCTAGCACAAACCGTGTTTGATTTAGAGTTCCAAATACATGTATCCCTATAGGAGAAAACAGAGTGAAACCTCAAAATGAAACCGGTTACTGCCAACGAACGGTTTCACCTAGAAGAACGAAATTTGGCGAGCCAAGTGGGATTGGTGTACTGATCATTACCTGAAAGTTTCATCAAGATTGGGTGAAGAAGTGTGTGCTGAGATTTCAGGCAACTCGTAGTTTTTTGGAAGCTTGGCAGGCCCTTTCCATGAAAGTGATTCTCGCCAGTCTCTGCTTAGGGCTACATCAACAGCAAACAAACCATAGAGATAGAACTTGAAACTGCTTTATGGTGTCAAGTTTCAAAGAGCTAGCACAAACCGTGTTTGATTTAGAGTTCCAAATACATGTATCCCTATAGTAGAAAACAGAGTGAAACCTCAAAATGAAACCGGTTACTGCCAACGAACGGTTTCACCTAGAAGAACGAAATTTGGCGAGCCAAGTGGCATTGGTGTACTGATCATTACCTGAAAGTTTCATCAAGATTGGGTGAAAAAGTGTGTGCTGAGATTTCAGGCAACTCGTAGTTTTTTGGAAGCTTGGCAGGCCCTTTCCATGAAAGTGATTCTCGCCAGTCTCTGCTTAGGGCTACATCAACAGCAAACAAACCATAGAGATAGAACTTGAAACTGCTTTATGGTGTCAAGTTTCAAGGAGCTAGCACAAACCGTGTTTGATTTAGAGTTCCAAATACATGTATCCCTATAGGAGAAAACAGAGTGAAACCTCAAAATGAAACCGGTTACTGCCAACGAACGGTTTCACCTAGAAGAACGAAATTTGGCGAGCCAAGTGGGATTGGTGTACTGATCATTACCTGAAAGTTTCATCAAGATTGGGTGAAAAAGTGTGTGCTGAGATTTCAGGCAACTCGTAGGTTTTTGGAAGCTTGGCAGGCCCTTTCCATGAAAGTGATTCTCGCCAGTCTCTGCTTAGGGCTACATCAACAGCAAACAAACCATAGAGATAGAACTTGAAACTGCTTTATGGTGTCAAGTTTCAAAGAGCTAGCACAAACCGTGTTTGATTTAGAGTTCCAAATACATGTATCCCTTTAGGAGTAAACAGAGTGAAACCTCAAAATGAAACCGGTTACTGCCAACGAACGGTTTCACCTAGAAGAACGAAATTTGGCGAGCCAAGTGGGATTGGTGTACTGATCATTACCTGAAAGTTTCATCAAAATTGGGTGAAAAAGTGTGTGCTGATATTTCAGGCAACTCGTAGTTTTTTGGAAGCTTGGCAGGCCCTTTCCATGAAAGTTATTCTCGCCAGTCTCTGCTTAGGGCTACATCAACAGCAAACAAACCATAGAGATAGAACTTGAAACTGCTTTATGGTGTCAAGTTTCAAAGAGCTAGCACAAACCGTGTTTGATTTAGAGTTCCAAATACATATATCCCTATAGGAGAAAACAGAATGAAACCTCAAAATGAAACCGGTTACTGCCAACGAACGGTTTAACTTAGAAGAACGAAATTTGGCGAGCCAAGTGGGATTGGTGTACTGATCATTACCTGAAAGTTTCATCAAGATTGGGTGAAAAAGTGTGTGCTGAGATTTCAGGCAACTCGTAGTTTTTTGGAAGCTTGGCAGGCCCTTTCCATGAATCTGATTCTCGCCAGTCTCTGCTTAGGGCTACATCAACAGCAAACAAACCATAGAGATAGAACTTGAAACTGCTTTATTGTGTTAAGTTTCAAAGAGCTAGCACAAATCGTGTTTGATTTAGAGTTCCAAATACATGTATCCCTATAGGAGAAAACAGAGTGAAACCTCAAAATGAAACAGGTTACTGCCAACGAACGGTTTCACCTAGAAGAACGAAATTTGGCGAGCCAAGTGGGATTGGTGTACTGATCATTACCTGAAAGTTTCATCAAGATTGGTTGAAAAAGTGTGTGCTGAGATTTCAGGCAACTCATAGTTTTTTGGAAGCTTGGCAGGCCCTTTCCATGAAAGTGATTCTCGCCAGTCTCTGCTTAGGGCTACATCAACAGCAAACAAACCATAGAGATAGAACTCGAAACTGCTTTATGGTGTCAAGTTTCAAAGAGCTAGCACAAACCGTGTTTGATTTAGAGTTCCAAATACATGTATCCCTATAGGAGAAAACAGAGTGAAACCTCAAAATGAAACCGGTTACTGCCAACGAACGGTTTAACATAGAAGAACGACATTTGGAAAGCCAAGTGGGATTGGTGTACTGATCATTACCTGAAAGTTTCATCAAGATTGGGTGAAGAAGTGTGTGCTGAGATTTCAGGCAACTCGTAGGTTTTTGGAAGCTTGGCAGGCCCATTCCATGAATCTGATTCTCGCCAGTCTCTGCTTAGGGCTACATCAACAGCAAACAAACCATAGAGATAGAACTTGAAACTGCTTTATGGTGTCAAGTTTCAAAGAGCTAGCACAAACCGTGTTTGATATATAGTTCCAAATACATGTATCCCTATAGGAGAAAACAGAGTGAAACCTCAAAATGAAACCGGTTACTGCCAACGAACGGTTTCACCTAGAAGAACGAAATTTGGCGAGCCAAGTGGGATTGGTGTACTGACCATTACCTGAAAGTTTCATCAAGATTGGGTGAAAATGTGTGTGCTGAGATTTCAGGCAACTCGTAGTTTTTTGGAAGCTTGGCAGGCCCTTTCCATGAATCTGATTCTCGCCAGTCTCTGCTTAGGGCTACATCAACAGCAAACAAACCATAGAGAGAGAACTTGAAACTGCTTTATGGTGTCAAGTTTCAAAGAGCTAGCACAAACCGTGTTTGATTTAGAGTTCCAAATACATGTATCCCAATAGGAGAAAACAGAGTGAAACCTCAAAATGAAACCGGTTACTACCAACGAACGGTTTAACCTAGAAGAACGAAATTTGGCGAGCTTAGTGGGATTGGTGTACTGATCATTACCTGAAGGTTTCATCAAGATTGGGTGAAGAAGTGTGTGATGAGATTTCAGGCAACTCGTAGTTTTTTGGAAGCTTGGCAGGCCGTTTCCATGAAAGTGATTCTCGCCAGTCTCTGCTTAGGGCTACATCAACAGCAAACAAACCATAGAGATAGAACTCTAAACTGCTTTATGGTGTCAAGTTTCAAGGAGCTAGCACAAACCGTGTTTGATTTAGAGTTCCAAATACATGTATCCCTATAGGAGAAAACAGAGTGAAACCTCAAAATGAAACCGGTTACTGCCAACGAACGGTTTCACCTAGAAGAACGAAATTTGGCGAGCCAAGTGGCATTGGTGTACTGATCATTACCTGAAAGTTTCATCAAGATTGGGTGAAAAAGTGTGTGCTGAGATTTCAGGCAACTCGTAGGTTTTTGGAAGCTTGGCAGGCCCTTTCCATGAAAGTGTTTCTCGCCAGTCTCTGCTTAGGGCTACATCAACAGCAAACAAACCATAGAGATAGAACTCTAAACTGCTTTATGGTGTCAAGTTTCAAGGAGCTAGCACAAACCGTGTTTGATTTAGAGTTCCAAATACATGTATCCCTATAGGAGAAAACAGAGTGAAACCTCAAAATGAAACCGGTTACTGCCAATGAACGGTTTCACCTAGAAGAACGAAATTTGGCGAGCCAAGTGGGATTGGTGTACTGATCATTACCTGAAAGTTTCATCAAGATTGGGTAAAAAAGTGTGTGCTGAGATTTCAGGCAACTCGTAGTTTTTGGAAGCTTGGCAGGCCATTTCCATGAAAGTGATTCTCGCCAGTCTCTGCTTAGGGCTACATCAACAGCAAACAAACCATAGAGACAGAACTTGAAACTGCTTTATTGTGTCAAGTTTCAAAGAGCTAACACAAACCGTGTTTGATTTAGAGTTCCAAATACATGTATCCCTATAGGAGAAAACAGAGTGAAACCTCAAAATGAAACCGGTTACTGCCAAGGAACGGTTTAACCTAGAAGAACGACATTTGGCGAGCCAAGTGGGATTGGTGTACTGATCATTACCTGAAAGTTTCATCAAGATTGGGTGAAGAAGTGTGTGCTGAGATTTCAGGCAACTCGTAGGTTTTTGGAAGCTTGGCAGGCCCTTTCCATGAAAGTGATTCTCGCCAGTCTCTGCTTAGGGCTACATCAACAGCAAACAAACCATAGAGATAGAACTTGAAACTGCTTTATGGTGTCAAGTTTCAAAGAGCTAGCACAAACCGTGTTTGATTTAGAGTTCCAAATACATGTATCCCTATAGGAGAAAACAGAGTGAAACCTCAAAATGAAACCGGTTACTGCCAACGAACGGTTTCACCTAGAAGAACGAAATTTGGCGAGCCAAGTGGGATTGGTGTACTGACCATTACCTGAAAGTTTCATCAAGATTGGGTGAAAATGTGTGTGCTGAGATTTCAGGCAACTCGTAGTTTTTTGGAAGCTTGGCAGGCCCTTTCCATGAATCTGATTCTCGCCAGTCTCTGCTTAGGGCTACATCAACAGCAAACAAACCATAGAGATAGAACTTGAAACTGCTTTATGGTGTCAAGTTTCAAAGAGCTAGCACAAACCGTGTTTGATTTAGAGTTCCAAATACATGTATCCCTATAGGAGAAAACAGAGTGAAACCTCAAAATGAAACCGGTTACTACCAACGAACGGTTTAACCTAGAAGAACGAAATTTGGCGAGCAAAGTGGGATTGGTGTACTGATCATTACCTGAAGGTTTCATCAAGATTGGGTGAAGAAATGTGTGCTGAGATTTCAGGCAACTCGTAGTTTTTTGGAAGCTTGGCAGGCCGTTTCCATGAAAGTGATTCTCGCCAGTCTCTGCTTAGGGCTACATCAACAGCAAACAAACCAAAGAGATAGAACTCTAAACTGCTTTATGGTGTCAAGTTTCAAGGAGCTAGCACAAACCGTGTTTGATTTAGAGTTCCAAATACATGTATCCCTATAGGAGAAAACAGAGTGAAACCTCAAAATGAAACCGGTTACTGCCAACGAACGGTTTCACCTAGAGGAACGAAATTTGGCGAGCCAAGTGGCATTGGTGTACTGATCATTACCTGAAAGTTTCATCAAGATTGGGTGAAAAAGTGTGTGCTGAGATTTCAGGCAACTCGTAGGTTTTTGGAAGCTTGGCAGGCCCTTTCCATGAAAGTGTTTCTCGCCAGTCTCTGCTTAGGGCTACATCAACAGCAAACAAACCATAGAGATAGAACTCTAAACTGCTTTATGGTGTCAAGTTTCAAGGAGCTAGCACAAACCGTGTTTGATTTAGAGTTCCAAATACATGTATCCCTATAGGAGAAAACAGAGTGAAACCTCAAAATGAAACCGGTTACTGCCAATGAACGGTTTCACCTAGAAGAACGAAATTTGGCGAGCCAAGTGGGATTGGTGTACTGATCATTACCTGAAAGTTTCATCAAGATTGGGTAAAAAAGTGTGTGCTGAGATTTCAGGCAACTCGTAGTTTTTTGGAAGCTTGGCAGGCCATTTCCATGAAAGTGATTCTCGCCAGTCTCTGCTTAGGGCTACATCAACAGCAAACAAACCATAGAGATAGAACTTGGAACTGCTTTATTGTGTCAAGTTTCAAAGAGCTAGCACAAACCGTGTTTGATTTAGAGTTCCAAATACATGTATCCCTATAGGAGAAAACAGAGTGAAACCTCAAAATGAAACCGGTTACTGCCAACGAACGGTTTCACCTAGAAGAACGAAATTTGGCGAGCCAAGTGGGATTGGTGTACTGATCATTACATGAAAGTTTCATCAAGATTGGGTGAAAAAGTGTGTGCTGAGATTTCAGGCAACTCATAGTTTTTTGGAAGCTTGGCAGGCCCTTTCCATGAAAGTGATTCTCGCCAGTCTCTGCTTAGGGCTACATCAACAGCAAACAAACCATAGAGATAGAACTTGAAACTGCTTTATGGTGTCAAGTTTAAAAGAGCTAGCACAAACCGTGTTTGATTTAGAGTTCCAAATACATGTATCCCTATAGGAGAAAACAGAGTGAAACCTCAAAATGAAACCGGTTACTGCCAACGAACGGTTTCACCTAGAAGAACGAAATTTGGCGAGCCAAGTGGGATTGGTGTACTGATCATTACCTGAAAGTTTCATCAAGATTGGGTGAAAAAGTGTGTGCTGAGATTTCAGGCAACTCGTAGTTTTTTGGAAGCTTGGCAGGCCCTTTCCATGAATCTGATTCTCGCCAGTCTCTGCTTATGGCTACATCAACAGCAACAAACCATAGAGATAGAACTTGAAACTGCTTTATGGTGTCAAGTTTCAAAGAGCTAGCACAAACCGTGTTTGATTTAGAGTTCCAAATACATGTATCCCTATAGGAGAAAACAGAGTGAAACCTCAAAATGAAACCGGTTACTGCCAAGGAACGGTTTCACTAGAAGAACCAAATTTGGCGAGCCAAGTGGGATTGGTGTACTGATCATTACCTGAAAGTTTCATCAACATTGGGTAAAAAAGTGTGTGCTGAGATTTCAGGCAACTCGTAGTTTTTTGGAAGCTTGGCAGGCCCTTTCCATGAAAGTGATTCTCGCCAGTCTCTGCTTAGGGCTACATCAACAGCAAACAAACCATAGAGATAGAACTTGAAACTGCTTTATGGTGTCAAGTTTCAAAGAGCTAGCACAAACCGTGTTTGATTTAGAGTTCCAAATACATGTATCCCTATAGGAGAAAACAGAGTGAAACCTCAAAATGAAACCGGTTACTGCAAACGAACGGTTTCACGTATAAGAACGAAATTTGGCGAGCCAAGTGAGATTGGTGTACTGATCATTACCTGAAAGTTTCATCAAGATTGGGTGAAAAAGTGTGTGCTGACATTAGAGGCAACTCGTAGTTTTTTGGAAGCTTGGCATGCCCTTTCCATGAAAGTGATTCTCGCCAGTCTCTGCTTAGGGCTACATCAACAGCAAACAAACCATAGAGATAGAACTTGAAACTGCTTTATGGTGTCAAGTTTCAAAGAGCTAGCACAAACCGTGTTTGATTTAGAGTTCCAAATACATGTATCCCTATAGGAGAAAACAGAGTGAAACCTCAAAATGAAACCGGTTACTGCCAACGAACGGTTTCACCTAGAAGAGCGAAATTTGGCGAGCCAAGTGGGATTGGTGTACTGATCATTACTTCAAAGTTTCATCAAGATTGGGTGAAAAAGTGTGTGCTGAGATTTCAGGCAACTCGTAGTTTTTTGGAAGCTTGGCAGGCCCTTTCCATGAAAGTGATTCTCGCCAGTCTCTGCTTAGGGCTACATCAACAGCAAACAAACCATAGAGATAGAACTTGAAACTGCTTTATGGTGTCAAGTTTCAAAGAGCTAGCACAAACCGTGTTTGATTTAGAGTTCCAAATACATGTATCCCTATAGGAGAAAACAGAGTGAAACCTCAAAATGACACCGGTTACTGCCAATGAACGGTTTCACCTAGAAGAACAAAATTTGGCGAGCCAAGTGGGATTCGTGTACTGATCATTACCTGAAAGTTTCATCGAGATTGGGTGAAAAAGTGTGTGCTGAGATTTCAGGCAACTCGTAGTTTTTTGGAAGCTTGGCAGGCCCTTTCCATGAATCTGATTCTCGCCAGTCTCTGCTTAGGGCTACATCAACAGCAAACAAACCATAGAGATAGAACTTGAAACTGCTTTATGGTGTCAAGTTTCAAAGAGCTAGCACAAACCGTGTTTGATTTAGAGTTCCAAATACATGTATCCCTATAGGAGAAAACAGAGTGAAACCTCAAAATGAAACCGGTTACTGCCAACGAACGGTTTCACCTAGAAGAACGAAATTTGGCGAGCCAAGTGGGATTGGTGTACTGATCATTACCTGAAAGTTTCATCAAGATTGGGTGAAAAAGTGTGTGCTGAGATTTCAGGCAACTCGTAGTTTTTTGGAAGCTTGGCAGGCCCTTTCCATGAAAGTGATTCTCGCCAGTCTCTGCTTAGGGCTACATCAACAGCAAACAAACCATAGAGATAGAACTTGAAACTGCTTTATGGTGTCAAGTTTCAAAGAGCTAGCACAAACCGTGTTTGATTTAGAGTTCCAAATACATGTATCCCTATAGGAGAAAACAGAGTGAAACCTCAAAATGAAACCGGTTACTGCCAAGGTACGGTTTCACCTAGAAGAACGAAATTTGGCGAGCCAAGTGGGATTCGTGTACTGATCATTACCTGAAAGTTTCATCAACATTGGGTAAAAAAGTGTGTGCTGAGATTTCAGGCAACTCGTAGTTTTTTGGAAGCTTGGCAGGCCCTTTCCATGAAAGTGATTCTCGCCAGTCTCTGCTTAGGGGTACATCAACAGCAAACAAACCATAGAGATAGAACTTGAAACTGCTTTATGGTGTCAAGTTTCAAAGAGCTAGCACAAACCGTGTTTGATTTAGAGTTCCAAATACATGTATCCCTATAGGAGAAAACAGAGTGAAACCTCAAAATGAAACCGGTTACTGCCAATGAACGGTTTCACCTAGAAGAATGAAATTTGGTGAGCCAAGTGGGATTGGTGTACTGATAATGACCTGAAAGTTTCATCAAGATTGGGTGAAAAAGTGTGTGCTGAGATTTCAGGCAACTCGTAGTTTTTTGGAAGCTTGGCAGGCCCTTTCCATGAAAGTGATTCTCGCCAGTCTCTGCTTAGGGCTACATCAACAGCAAACAAACCATAGAGATAGAACTTGAAACTGCTTTATGGTGTCAAGTTTCAAAGAGCTAGCACAAACCGTGTTTGATTTAGAGTTCCAAATACATGTATCCCTATAGGAGAAAACAGAGTGAAACCTCAAAATGAAACCGGTTACTGCAAACGAACGGTTTCACGTATAAGAACGAAATTTGGCGAGCCAAGTGAGATTGGTGTACTGATCATTACCTGAAAGTTTCATCAAGATTGGGTGAAAAAGTGTGTGCTGACATTTCAGGCAACTCGTAGTTTTTTGAAGCTTGGCATGCCCTTTCCATGAAAGTGATTCTCGCCAGTCTCTGCTTAGGGCTACATCAACTGCAAACAAACCATAGAGATAGAACTTGAATCTGCTTTATGGTGTCAAGTTTCAAAGAGCTAGCATAAACCGTGTTTGATTTAGAGTTCCAAATACATGTATCCCTCTAGGAAAAAACAGAGTGAAACCTCAAAATGAAACCGGTTACTGCCAACGAACGGTTTCACCTAGAAGAACGAAATTTGGCGAGCCAAGTGGGATTGGTGTACTGATCATTACCTGAAAGTTTCATCAAGATTGGGTGAAAAAGTGTGTGCTGAGATTTCAGGCAACTCGTAGTTTTTTGGAAGCTTGGCAGGCCCTTTCCATGAAAGTGATTCTCGCCAGTCTCTGCTTAGGGCTACATCAAACAGCAAACAAACCATAGAGATAGAACTCTAAACTGCTTTATGGTGTCAAGTTTCAAGGAGCTAGCACAAACCGTGTTTGATTTAGAGTTCCAAATACATGTATCCCTATAGGAGAAAACAGAGTGAAACCTCAAAATGAAACCGGTTACTGCCAATGAACGGTTTCACCTAGAAGAACGAAATTTGGCGAGCCAAGTGGGATTGGTGTACTGATCATTACCTGACAGTTTCATCAAGATTGGGTAAAAAAGTGTGTGCTGAGATTTCAGGCAACTTGTAGTTTTTTGGAAGCTTGGCAGGCCATTTCCATGAAAGTGATTCTCGCCAGTCTCTGCTTAGGGCTACATCAACAGCAAACAAACCATAGAGATAGAACTTGAAACTGCTTTATTGTGTCAAGTTTCAAAGAGCTAGCACAAACCGTGTTTGATTTAGAGTTCCAAATACATGTATCCCTATAGGAGAAAACAGAGTGAAACCTCAAAATGAAACCGGTTACTGCCAACGAACGGTTTAACTTAGAAGAACGAAATTTGGCGAGCCATGTGGGATTGGTGTACTGATCATTACCTGAAAGTTTCATCAAGATTGGGTGAAAAAGTGTGTGCTGAGATTTCAGGCAACTCGTAGTTTTTTGGAAGCTTGGCAGGCCCTTTCCATGAATCTGATTCTCGCCAGTCTCTGCTTAGGGCTACATCAACAGCAAACAAACCATAGAGATAGAACTTGAAACTGCTTTATTGTGTTAAGTTTTCAAAGAGCTAGCACAAATCGTGTTTGATTTAGAGTTCCAAATACATGTATCCCTATAGGAGAAAACAGAGTGAAACCTCAAAATGAAACCGGTTACTGCCAACGAACGGTTTAACTTAGAAGAACGAAATTTGGCGAGCCAAGTGGGATTGGTGTACTGATCATTACCTGAAAGTTTCATCGAGATTGGGTGAAAAAGTGTGTGCTGAGATTTCAGGCAACTCGTAGTTTTTTGGAAGCTTGGCAGGCCCTTTCCATGAAAGTGATTCTCGCCAGTCTCTGCTTAGGGCTACATCAACAGCAAACAAACCATAGAGATAGAACTTGAAACTGCTTTATGGTGTCAAGTTTCAAAGAGCTAGCACAAACCGTGTTTGATTTAGAGTTCCAAATACATGTATCCCTATAGGAGAAAACAGAGTGAAACCTCAAAATGAAACCGGTTACTGCCAACGAACGGTTTCACCTAGAAGAACGAAATTTGGCGAGCCAAGTGGGATTGGTGTACTGATCATTACCTGAAAGTTTCATCAAGATTGGGTGAAAAAGTGTGTGCTGAGATTTCAGGCAACTCATAGTTTTTTGGAAGCTTGGCAGGCCCTTTCCATGAAAGTGATTCTCGCCAGTCTCTGCTTAGGGCTACATCAACAGCAAACAAACCATAGAGATAGAACTTGAAACTGCTTTATGGTGTCAAGTTTCAAAGAGCTAGCACAAACCTTGTTTGATTTAGAGTTCCAAATACATGTATCCCTATAGGAGAAAACAGAGTGAAACCTCAAAATGAAACCGGTTACTGCCAACGAACGGTTTCACCTAGGAGAACAAAATTTGGCGAGCCAAGTGGGATTGGTGTACTGATCATTACCTGAAAGTTTCATCAAGATTGGGTGAAAAAGTGTGTGCTTAGATTTCAGGCAACTCGTAGTTTTTTGAAAGCTTGGCAGGCCCTTTCCATGAAAGTGATTCTCGCCAGTCTCTGCTTAGGGCTACATCAACAACAAACAAACCATAGAGATAGAACTTGAAACTGCTTTATGGTGTCAAGTTTCAAAGAGCTAGCACAAACCGTGTTTGATTTAGAGTTCCAAATACATGTATCCCTACAGGAGAAAATAGTTGTGAAACTTCAAAATGAAACCGGTTACTGCCAACGAACGGTTTCACCTAGAAGAACGAAATTTGGCGAGCCAAGTGGGATTGGTGTACTGATCATTACCTGAAAGTTTCATCAAGATTGGGTGAAAAATTGTGTGCTGAGATTTCAGGCAACTCTTAGTTTTTTGGAAGCTTGGCAGGCCCTTTCCATGAAAGTGATTCTCGCCAGTCTCTGCTTAAGGCTACATCAACAGCAAACAAACCATAGAGATAGAACTTGAAACTGCTTTATGGTGTCAAGTTTCAAAGAGCTAGCACAAACCGTGTTTGATTTAGAGTTCCAAATACATGTATCCCTATAGGAAAAAACAGAGTGAAACCTCAAAATGAAACCGGTTACTCCCAACGAACGGTTTCACCTAGAAGAACGAAATTTGGCGAGCCAAGTGGGATTGGTGTACTGATCATTACCTGAAAGTTTCATCAAGATTGGGTGAAAAAGTGTGTGCTGAGATTTCAGGCAACTCGTAGTTTTTTGGAAGCTTGGCAGGCCCTTTCCATGAATCTGATTCTCGCCAGTCTCTGCTTAGGGCTACATCAACAGCAAACAAACCATAGAGATAGAACTTGAAACTGCTTTATGGTGTCAAGTTTCAAAGAGCTAGCACAAACCGTGTTTGATTTAGAGTTCCAAATACATGTATCCCTATAGGAGAAAACAGAGTGAAACCTCAAAATGAAACCGGTTACTGCCAACGAACGGTTTCACCTAGAAGAACGAAATTTGGCGAGCCAAGTGGGATTGGTGTACTGATCATTACCTGAAGGTTTCATCAAGATTGGGTGAAGAAGTGTGTGCTGAGATTTCAGGCAACTCGTAGTTTTTTGGAAGCTTGGCAGGCCCTTTCCATGAATCTGATTCTCGCCAGTCTCTGCTTAGGGCTACATCAACAGCAAACAAACCATAGAGATAGAACTTGAAACTGCTTTATGGTGTCAAGTTTCAAAGAGCTAGCACAAACCGTGTTTGATTTAGAGTTTCAAATACATGTATCCCTATAGGAGAAAACAGAGTGAAACCTCAAAATGAAACCGGTTACTGCCAACGAACGGTTTAACCTAGAAGAACGAAATTTGGCGAGCCAAGTGGGATTGGTGTACTGATCATTACCTGAAAGTTTCATCAAGATTGAGTGAAAAAGTGTGTGCTGAGATTTCAGGCAACTCGTAGTTTTTTGGAAGCTTGGCAGGCCCTTTCCATGAAAGTGATTCTCGCCAGTCTCTGCTTAGGGCTACATCAACAGCAAACAAACCATAGAGATAGAACTTGAAACTGCTTTATGGTGTCAAGTTTCAAAGAGCTAGCCCAAACCATGTTTGATTTAGAGTTCCAAATACATGTATCCCTATAGGAGAAAACAGAGTGAAACCTCAAAATGAAACCGGTTAATGCCAAGGAACGGTTTCACCTAGAAGAACGAAATTTGGCGAGCCAAGTGGGATTGGTGTACTGATCATTACCTGAAAGTTTCATCAAGATTGGGTGAAAAAGTGTGTGCTGACATTTCAGGCAACTCGTAGTTTTTTGGAAGCTTGGCAGGCCCTTTCCATGAAAGTGATTCTCGCCAGTCTCTGCTTAGGGCTACATCAACAGCAAACAAACCATAGAGATAGAACTTGAAACTGCTTTATGGTGTCAAGTTTCAAAGAGCTAGCACAAACCGTGTTTGATTTAGAGTTCCAAATACATGTATCCCTATAGGAGAAAACAGAGTGAAACCTCAAAATGAAACCGGTTACTGCCAACGAACGGTTTCACCTAGGAGAACAAAATTTGGCGAGCCAAGTGGGATTGGTGTACTGATCATTACCTGAAAGTTTCATCAAGATTGGGTGAAAAAGTGTGTGCTTAGATTTCAGGCAACTCGTAGTTTTTTGAAAGCTTGGCAGGCCCTTTCCATGAAAGTGATTCTCGCCAGTCTCTGCTTAGGGCTACATCAACAACAAACAAACCATAGAGATAGAACTTGAAACTGCTTTATGGTGTCAAGTTTCAAAGAGCTAGCACAAACCGTGTTTGATTTAGAGTTCCAAATACATGTATCCCTACAGGAGAAAATAGTTGTGAAACCTCAAAATGAAACCGGTTACTGCCAACGAACGGTTTCACCTAGAAGAACGAAATTTGGCAAGCCAAGTGGGATTGGTGTACTGATCATTACCTGAAAGTTTCATCAAGATTGGGTGAAAAAGTGTGTGCTGAGATTTCAGGCAACTCGTAGTTTTTTGGAAGCTTGGCAGGCCCTTTCCATGAAAGTGATTCTCGCCAGTCTCTGCTAAGGGCTACATCAACAACAAACAAACCATAGAGATAGAACTCTAAACTGCTTTATGGTGTCAAGTTTCAAGGAGCTAGCACAAACCGTGTTTGATTTAGAGTTCCAAATACATGTATCCCTATAGGAGAAAACAGAGTGAAACCTCAAAATGAAACCGGTTACTGCCAATGAACGGTTTCACCTAGAAGAACGAAATTTGGCGAGCCAAGTGGGATTGGTGTACTGATCATTACCTGAAAGTTTCATCAAGATTGGGTAAAAAAGTGTGTGCTGAGATTTCAGGCAACTTGTAGTTTTTTGGAAGCTTGGCAGGCCATTTCCATGAAAGTGATTCTCGCCAGTCTCTGCTTAGGGCTACATCAAAAGCAAACAAACCATAGAGATAGAACTTGAAACTGCTTTATGGTGTCAAGTTTCAAAGAGCTAGCACAAACCGTGTTTGATTTAGAGTTCCAAATACATGTATCCCTATAGGAGAAAACAGAGTGAAACCTCAAAATCAAACCGGTTACTGCCAACGAACGGTTTCACCTAGAAGAACGAAATTTGGCGAGCCAAGTGGGATTGGTGTACTGATCATTACCTGAAAGTTTCATCAAGATTGGGTGAAAAATTGTGTGCTGAGATTTCAGGCAACTCTTAGTTTTTTGGAAGCTTGGCAGGCCCTTTCCATGAAAGTGATTCTCGCCAGTCTCTGCTTAAGGCTACATCAACAGCAAACAAACCATAGAGATAGAACTTGAAACTGCTTTATGGTGTCAAGTTTCAAAGAGCTAGCACAAACCGTGTTTGATTTAGAGTTCCAAATACATGTATCCCTATAGGAGAAAACAGAGTGAAACCTCAAAATGAAACCGGTTACTCCCAACGAACGGTTTCACCTAGAAGAACGAAATTTGGCGAGCCAAGTGGGATTGGTGTACTGATCATTACCTGAAAGTTTCATCAAGATTGGGTGAAAAAGTGTGTGCTGAGATTTCAGGCAACTCGTAGTTTTTGGAAGCTTGGCAGGCCCTTTCCATGAATCTGATTCTCGCCAGTCTCTGCTTAGGGCTACATCAACAGCAAACAAACCATAGAGATAGAACTTGAAACTGCTTTATGGTGTCAAGTTTCAAAGAGCTAGCACAAACCGTGTTTGATTTAGAGTTCCAAATACATGTATCCCTATAGGAGAAAACAGAGTGAAACCTCAAAATGAAACCGGTTACGGCCAACGAACGGTTTCACCTAGAAGAACGAAATTTGGCGAGCCAAGTGGGATTGGTGTACTGATCATTACCTGAAGGTTTCATCAAGATTGGGTGAAGAAGTGTGTGCTGAGATTTCAGGCAACTCGTAGTTTTTTGGAAGCTTGGCAGGCCCTTTCCATGAATCTGATTCTCGCCAGTCTCTGCTTAGGGCTACATCAACAGCAAACAAACCATAGAGATAGAACTTGAAACTGCTTTATGGTGTCAAGTTTCAAAGAGGTAGCACAAACCGTGTTTTATTTAGAGTTTCAAATACATGTATCCCTATAGGAGAAAACAGAGTGAAACCTCAAAATGAAACCGGTTACTGCCAACGAACGGTTTAACCTAGAAGAACGAAATTTGGCGAGCCAAGTGGGATTGGTGTACTGATCATTACCTGAAAGTTTCATCAAGATTGAGTGAAAAAGTGTGTGCTGAGATTTCAGGCAACTCGTAGTTTTT
>NW_027524872.1:0-26891 GCF_052094955.1 Ictidomys tridecemlineatus
GGATAGTGCAGAGAGCAGAGGTTTCAGACTGAGTTGCAGAAGGACTGTAAAAGAGAGCAGAGGTTGGAGACTGAAGTGCAGCAGGACTCTTACAGAGAGCAGAGTTTGGTGACTGAGGTGCAGAAAGACTGTTACAGAAAGCAGAGGTTGGAAATTGGGGTACAGAGGGACCGTTACAGAGAGCAGAGGTTGGAGACTTGGGTGAAGAAGGACTGTTGCAGAGAGCAGAATTTGGAGACGGAGGTGCAGAAGGCCTGTTGCAGAGAGCAGAGGTTTAAGACTGAGGTACAGAAGGATCATTGCAGAGAGCAGAGTTGGAGACTTGGCTGCAGAAGGACTGTTACACAGAGCACACGTTGCAGACTTGGTGCAGAAGGAATTTTGCAGACAGCAGAGGTTGGAGACTGGGGTGCATAAGGACTGTCACAGATAGCAGAGTTTGGATATGAGGTGTAGAAGGACTGTTACATAGAGCAGAGGTTGTAGACTGAGGTGCAGAAGGACTGATCCAGAAAGTAGAAGTTGGAGACTGGGGTGCAGAAGGACCGTTACAGAGAAAACAGTTTGGAGACTGCGGTACAGAAGTACTGTTACAGAGAGTAGAGTTTGGCGACTGGGGTGCATAAGGAGTGTTGCAAAGAACAGAGTTTGGAGACTGAGGTGAAGAAGGACTGTTACAGAGAGCAGAGTTTTTAGACAAGTTTGCAGAAGGATCTTACAGAGAGCAGAGATTGTAGACCAAGGTGAAGCAGGAGTGTTACAGAGAGCAGAGGTTGGAGAGTGAGGTGCAGAGAGACTGTTACAGAGAGCAGAGTTTGGAGACTGGGGTGCAGACGAACTGTGGCAGATACCAGAGGTTAAAGACTGGGGTGTAGAAGGACTGTTGCAGAAAACAGAAGTTGGAATCTGGGGTGCTGATGGACTGTTGAAGAGAGCAGATGTAGGAGACTGAGCTGCAGTAGGAATGTTACAAAGAGAGGAAGTTTTGCGACTGGGGTGCAGAAGGACTGATACAGAGAGCAGAGTTTGGAGACTAGGGTGCAGAAGGCCTGTTACAGAGAGCAGAGGTTGGAGACTGGGTTGCAGAAGGGCTGTTACAGAGAGCAGAATTTGGAGACTGGGTTGCAGAAGGATCTTACGTGGAGCAGAGTTTGGCGACTGAGGTGCAGAAGGACTGTTACGGAGAGCAGAGTTAGGAGACTGGGGTGCAGAAGAATTGTTGGAGACAGCAGAGATTCCAGACTGAGGTGCAGAAGGACTGTTGCAGAGATCACATGTTGGAGACTTGGGTGCAGAAGGACTGTTTCAGAGGGCAGATGTTGGAGACTGGGATTCAGAAGGATCCTTGCAGATAGCAGAGGTTGACACTGGGGTGCAGAAGGACCGTTACACAGAGCAGAGGTTTAATACTGAGGTGAAAAAGGACAGTTACAGAGAGCAAATGTGGCAGACAGGGGTGCAGGACTGATACAGAGCAGAAGTTGAAGACTGAGGTACAGAAGGACTGTTACACAGAGCAGAGGTTGGAGACTCAGGTGCAGAAGGATTATTGCAGAGAGCAGAGTTTTCAGACTGAGGTACAGAATAACTGTTGAGAGCAGATGTTGGAGATTGGGGTTCAAAAGGACTGTTTCAGCGAGCAGGGGTTGGAGACTGGGGTGCAGAGTGATAGTTGCAGAGAGCAGAGGTTGGAAACTGGGGTGCAGAAGGACTGATACAGAGAGCAGATTGCAGACTGGGGTGCAGAAGGTCTTTTACAGAGAGCAGAGTTTGGAGAGTGAGGTGCCAAAAAACTGTTACAGAGAGCAGAGTTTGGAGACTGGGTTGCAGAAGAATCTTACATAGAGCAGAAGTTTGAGACTGAGGTGTAGAAGCAATGTTACAGAGAGTAGAGGTTGGAGACTGAGGTGCAGAAAGACCGTTGCAGAGAGCAGTGGTTGGAGACTGAGGTGCAGAAGGATTGTTACAGAGAGCAGAGGTTGGAGACTGGGGTCTAGGAGGACTGTAGCAGAGAACACAGTTTGGAGACTAGGGTGCAGAGGGACAGTTACAAAGAGCACAGGTTGGAGACTAGGGTGCAGAAGGACAGATACATAAAGCAGAGGTTGGAGACTCGAGTGTATAAGTACCGTTACAGAGTTCAGAGGTTGGAGAATGCAGTACAGAAGGACTGTTATAGAGAGCACAGGTTGGAGACTGCGGTGCAGAAGGACTGTTACAGAGAGGAAATGTTAAAGACAGGGGTGCAAAAGGACTGTTGCAGAGAGCAGAGCATGGAGACTGGGGTGCAGAAGGACTGTTGCAGAGAGCAGAGGTTGCAGACTGAGTTGCAGAAGGACTGTTACAGAGGGCAGAGTTTTGAGACTGTGGTGCAAAACGACTGATACAGAAAGCAGAGGCTGGACACTGGGGTGCATAAGGACCCTTATAGAGAACAGCGGTTTGAGACTGTGGTAAATAAGAACTGTTACAGAGAGCAGAGATTGGAAACTGGGGTGCAAAGAAACTGATGTAGAGACCAGAGGTTGGAGACTGGGTTGCTGAAGGATTGTTAGGGCGAGTAGAGTATGGAGACTGGGGTGTAGAAGGACTGTTGCAGAGAGCAGAGTTTGAAGACTGCAGTGTAGAAAAAAACTTTTTCAGAGAGCAGACGTTGGAGACTGGGATGTAGAAGGAACCTTGGTGGGAGCAGAGTATAAAGACTGGGGTCTAGAAGTACTGTTGCAGAGAGCAGAGGTTAAA
Source organism: Ictidomys tridecemlineatus (assembly GCF_052094955.1). Classification (NCBI taxonomy): domain Eukaryota; kingdom Metazoa; phylum Chordata; class Mammalia; order Rodentia; family Sciuridae; genus Ictidomys; species Ictidomys tridecemlineatus. The sequence goes on from NW_027524872.1 coordinate 2,743, forward strand.
ACTGGGGTGTAGAAGGACTGTTTCAGAGAGCAGATGTTGAAGACTTGTGTGCAGAAGGACTGTTGCATAGAGGAGAGGTTGGAGACTGGGGTGCAGAAGGATTATTGCAGAGAGCAGAGTTTTAAGACTGAGGTACTGAAGAACTGTTTCAGAGAGCAGATGTTGTAGATTTGGGTTCAGAAGAACTGTTGCAGAGAGCAGAGTTTTGAGACTAGGGTGCAGAAGAATCGTTGCAGAGAGCAGAGGTTGGAGACTGCCGTGCAGAAGTATGGTTTCAGAAAGCAGAGTTTGGAGACTGAGATGAAGAAGGACTGTAAAGAGAGCATAGGATGGTTACTGGGGTGCAGAAGGACTAATACAAAAAGCAGAGGTTGGCGACTGGGGTGCAGAAGGACTGTTGCAGAGAGCAGAGTTTGGAGATTGGGGCTGAGAAGGACTGTTGTAGAGAGCAGATTTTGGAGACTTGGGTGCAGAAAAATTGGTGGTGCGAGCAGAGTATGGAGACTGGGGTGTAGAAGGACTGTTGCAGAAAGTAGAAGTTGGAGTCTGAGGTGCAGAAGGACCATTGCAGAAAGCAGAGGTTGGAAACTGGGTTTCAGAAGGATCCTACAGAGAGCAGAGTTTTGACACTGAGGTGCAGAAGGACTGTTGCAGAGAGGAGAGGTTGGAAATTGGGGAGCAGAAGTACTTTTGCAGAGAACAGAGGTTGGATTCTGAGGTGCAGAAAGACTGTTACAGAGAGCAGAAGTTGGAGACTGGTGTGCAGAATGACTGATACATTATGCAGATTTTGGAGACTCAGGTGCAAGAAGACTGTTACAGACAGCAGAGGTTGGAGACTGCAGTACAAAAAGACTGTTACAGAGAGAAGAGGTTGAAGACTGGGATGAAGAAGAATTGTTGCAGAGAGCAGAGGTTGCAGAGTGAGGTGCAGAAGGACTGTTACAGAGAGCAAAATATGGATACTGTGGTGCAGAAGGACTGATACAGAAAGCAGAGGTTGGAGACTGGGGGGTAGAAGGACTGTTACAGAGAGTAGAGTTTGGAGACTGCGTTGGAGAACAACTGTTGTAGACAGCAGATGTTGGAGACTGGGGTGCACAAAGAATGTTGAAGAGAGAAGAGGTTGCAGAGTCAGGTGCAGACGGACTGTTACAGAGAGCAGAGTTTGGAGACTGTGGTGCAGTAGCACTGATACAGAAAGCAGAGTTTGGAGACTGGGGTGAAGAAGGACCCTTACAGAGAACAGTGGTTGAAGACTGCGGTACAGAAAAACTGTTTTTGAGATTAAGGTTGGAGACTGGGGTGCAGAGGGATCATTGCAGAGAGCAGAGGTTAGAGACTGGGGTGCAGAAGGAATGTTACAGAGAGCAGAATTTGGAAACTGGGTACAGAAGGATCTTCCAGAGAGCAGAGGTTGGAGACTGGGTTGTAGAGAGACTGTTGCAGAGAAGACGTTGGAGAATGAGGTGCAGAAGGATCGTTGCAGAGAGCAGATTATGGAGACTGGGGTATAGAAGGACTGTTACAGAGAGAAGAGTTTAGAGACTGGGGTGTAGAAGGACTGTTGCAGTAAGCAGTTGTTTAATACTGAGGCGCAGAAAGACTGTTTTAGAGAAGAGAGTTTGGAAACAGGGTGCAGAAGGACTTATACAGAGAGCAGAGATTAAAGACTGAGGTGCAGAAGGAATGTTACAGAGAGAGGAGGTTGGAGACTGGGGTGCAGAAGGACTGATACCGAAAGCAGAGGTGAGATACTGGGGTCCAGAAGGACCGTTACAGAGAGCTGAGGTTGGAAACTGCAGTACAGAATTACTCTTACAGAGAGCAGATGATGCAGACCGTGATGCAGAAGGGCTGTTGCAGAGAACAGAAGTTGGAGACTGGGGTGCATAAGGACCATTGCTGAGAGCATAGGATAAAGACTTATGTGCAGAAGGATTGTTACAGAGAGCATAGGTTGGAGACTGGGGTGCAAAAGGACTGTTACAGAGAGTAGAGTTTGGAGACTTGGGTGCAGAAGGATCTTTCAAAAAGCTGAGGTTGGGGACTTGGGTAGAGAAAGACTGTTGCGGAGAATAGAGTTTGGAAAGTGGGGTGCATAAGGACCGTTGCTGAGAGCAGAGGTTAAAGACTGATGTGCAGAAGGATCATTGCAGAGAGCAGAGGTTGATGACTGTGGTGCAGAAGGCCTCTTACAGATAGCAGAGTTTGGTACTCGTGGAGGATTAAAACTGTTACACAGAGCAGAGTTTGGAGACTGGGTTGCAGAAGGACTGTTATAGAGAGCAGAGGTTGGAGAGTGGGGTTCAGAAGGACTGTTTAAGAGAGCAGAGTTTGGAGACTGGGGTATAGAAGGACTGTTGAACAGAGCAGATGTTGGAGATTGGTGTGCAAAACGACTGTTGCAGAGAGCAGATGTTGGAGACTGAGGTGTAGAAGGACTGTTACAGAGTGCAGATGTTTGAGACTGGGGTGCAAAAGGATCGTTGTAGAGAGCAGAAGTTGGAGACTGAGGTGCAGAAAGATCATTGCAGAGAGCAGAGTTCAGATACTTGGGTGCAGAAACATCGTTACCAAGAGCAGAGGTTTGCGACTGGACTGCAGAAGGACTTTTACAGAAAGCACAGTTAGGAGACTCTGGTTCAGAAGGAATGTTGCAGAGAGCAGAGGTTGGAGACGGGGGTGCAGGAGGACTCTTGCAGAAAGCAGAGGTTGGAGACTGAGGTGCAGAAAGACTGTTAAAGAGAGCAGAGTTTGGAGACTGGGGTGCAGGAGGACTTATAGAGAAAGCAGATGTTGGAGACTGGGGTGCAGAAAGACATTTTCAGAGAACAGAGGTTGCAGACTAGGGTGCAGAAGCACCTTTGTAGAGAGCAGAGGTTGGAGACTGAGGTACAGAATTATTGTTACAGAGAGCAGAGTTTGGAGACTTTCGTGCAGAAGAACTGTTACAGAGAGTAGAGTTTGGTGACTCGGGTGCTGAAGGACCATTACAGAGATCAGAGATTGGAGACTGGGGTACAAAAGGACTTTTAGAGAGAGCAGATATTGGATACTGGGGAGCGGAAGGACTGTTGCAAGGACAGAGGTTTAATACAGGGTTGCAGAAGGAACATTGCAGAGAGCAAAGGTTGGGGACTGAGGTGCAGAAGGATTGTAACAGAGGCCCGAGTTTGGAGACTGTGGTGCAGAAGAACTGTTACAGAGAGTAGAGTTTGAAGACTGGGGTACAGAAGCATATTACAGCGAGCAGAGGTTGGAGACTGGGGTAAAAAAGGACTGCTGCACAGAGCAGAATTTGAAGACTGGGGTGCAGAAGGATTGTTACAGAGAGCAGAGGTTGGATACTGCGGTGCAGAAAGTCTTGTGCATAGAGCAGAATTTGAAGATTTGGGTGCAGAAGGAACTGTTGCAGAGAGTAGAAGTTGGAGACTGAGGTGCAGAAGGACTGTTATCGAGAGCAGAAGATTGAGACAGGGGTGCAGAATAAATGATTCAAAAAGCAGAGGTTGAAGACTGGGATACAGGAGGACTATTACAGAGAGCAGAATTTGGAGTCTCCAATACAGAAGGAGTCTTACAAAGAGCAGAGGTTGGAGACTGGGGTGCAGAAGGACTGTTGCAGAGAGTAGATGATGGAGACTGGGGTCCAGAAGGACTGTAGCAGAAAGCAGACGTTGGAGACTAAGGTGCAGAAGGATAGTTACACAGAACAGAGTTTGGAGACTGGGGTGCAGAAGCACTGACAAAAAAGCAGAATTTGGAGATTTGGGTGCAGAAGTATCCTTACAGAGAGTAGAGTTTCGAGAATGCAGTACAGAAGGACTCTTACAGAGAGCAGAGTTTGGACACTGGGGTGGAGAATGACTGTTGCAGATAGCAGAAGTTGGAGACTGGGGTGCAGAAGGAATGTTGCAGAGAGCAAAGGATGGAGACTGGGGTGCACAAGGACTGTTGCAGGAAGCAGAGTATGGAGACTGGGGTGTAAAAGTTGTGTTGCAGAGAGCAGACGTTGGAGACAGGTGTGCAGAAGAATCGTTTGGGCGAGCAGAGTATGGAGACTGGGGTGTAGAAAAACTGTTGCAGAGAGCAGAGGTTGGAGACTCGGGTGTCGAAGGACTGTTTCAGAGAGCAGATGTTGGAGACTGGGGTGCACAAGGAGTGTTGCATAGAGCAGAGGTTGGAGAATTCAGTACAGAAGAACTGTTACAGAGAGGAGAGATTGAAGACTGGGGTGTAGAAGGACTATTGCAGAGAGCAGAATTTGGAGATAGGTTCCAGAAGGACTGTTACAGCGAGCAGGGGTTTTAGACTGTTGTGCAGAAGGTTCTTATAGAGAGCAGAGGTAGGAGACTGGGGTGCAAAAAGACTGTTTTAGAGAGAAGAGGTAGGAGACTGGGGTGGAGAATGAGTTTTGAAGAGATCAGATGTTGGACACTGGGGTGCAAAAGGACTACTGCAGAGAGCAGAAGATGGAGACTGGGGTTAAGAAGGACTGTTGCAGAGACCAGAGGTTTCAGACTGATTTGCAAAGGACTGATGTACGGAACAGATGTTGGAGCCTGGGGTGCAGAAGGATCGTTTAGGCGAGCAGAGTATAAAGACTATGGTGTAGAAGGACTTTTGCAGAGAGCAGATTTTGGAGACTTGGGTGCAGAAGAACTGTTGTATAGAGCAGTGATTGGAGACTGACATACCGAAAGAGTGTTACAGAGAGCAGAGGTTGGAGACTTGGTTACAGATGGATTACTGCAGAGAGCAGAGTTTTCAGACTGAGGTACAGAAGAATTGTTGCAGGAAGCCAATGTTGGAGACTGGGATTCACAAGGACTGTTGCAGTTAGCAGAGGTTTGACCCTGGTGTGCGGAAGGATCGTTGCAGAGAGCAGAGGTTGGAGACTGAGATGCAGAAGGATCGTTACAGAGAGCAGAGTTTGGAAACTGGGGTGCAGAAGAACTTTTACATAGAGCACAGGTTGGAGACTTGGGTGCAGAAGTAATGTTGCAGAGAGCAGAGGTTGGAGATTTGTTTGCAGAAGGATTGTTGCAGAAAGCAAAGGTTGGAGACTGAGGTGCAGAAAAACTTTGCAGAGAGCAGAGTTTAAAGACTGGGGTACAGAAGGACTGTTACAGAGAGGAGACGTTGGAGACTGAGTTACAGAAGGATCTTACAAGGAAAGAGTTTGGAGAGTGAGGTGCAGAAGGACTGTTACAGAAAGCGGAGGTTCGATACTGAGGTGCAGAAGGATCATTACAAATAGCAGAGGTTGGAGACTGGGGTGCACACGGACTTTTACAGAGAGCAATTGTTTGATTCTGGGGTGCAAAAGGAATGTTGCAGAGAGCAGAGGTTGGAGACTGAGGTTCAGAAGGAGTGTTGCTGAGAGTAGAGGTTGGAGATTGGCATGCAGAAGGACTGTTGCAGAGAGCAGGTTTTAGACTGCGATGTAGAAAAACTGTTGTAGAGAGTAGAGTTTGGAAATTGGGGTCCAGAAGAAGTGTAGCAGAGAGCAGAGGTTGGAGACTAAGGTGCAGAAGTACAGTTACACAGAGCACAGTTTGCTGACTGAGGTGCAAAAGGACTAATACAGAAAGCAGAGGTTGGAGACTGAGGTGCAGAAGGACTGTGGCAGAGATTGCAGGTTAGATTCTGAAGTGCAGAAGGATCGTTACAAAGAGCAGAGTTTGGAGACTGGGGTGCAGACGGACAGTTACAGAGAGCACAGGTTTGATACTGGGAAGCAGAAAGAATGTTGCAGAGAGCAGAGGTTGGAGACTGGGATGCAGAAGTAGTGCTGCTGAAAGCAGAGGTTGGAGACTGAGGTGCAGAAGGAATGTTACAGAGAGCAAAGGTTGGAGACTGGGGTGCAGAAAGATTATTGCAGACAGCAGAGTTTTTAGACTGAGGTAGAGAAGAAATGTTGCAGAGAGCAGTTGTTGTAGACTGGGTTGCCCAAGGACTGTTGCAGCGAGCAGAGGTTGGAGACTGGTGTGCAGAAGGATCGTTGCAGTGAGAAGACGTTAGAGACTGGGGTGCAGATGGACTGATACAGAGAGCAGAGGTTGGAGACTGGAGTGCAGAAGGCATGTTACAGAGAGCACAATTTGGATACTGGGGTAATGAAGGACTGATAAAGAGAGCAGAGTTTGATGACTGGGTTGCAGAAGGATCTTACAGAGAGCAGAGAATGAAGACTGAGGTGCAGAAGCACTGTTACAGAAAGTAGAAGTTGGAGTCTGAGGTGCAGAAGGACCATTGCAGAAAGCAGAGGTTGGAAACTGGGTTTCAGAAGGATCCTACAGAGAGCAGAGTTTTGACATTGAGGTGCAGAAGGACTGTTGCAGAGAGGAGAGGTTGGAGATTGGGGCACAGAAGTACTTTTGCAGAGAACAGAGGTTGGATTCTGAGGTGCAGAAAGACTGTTACAGAGAGCAGAAGTTGGAGACTGGTGTGCAGAATGACTGATACATTATGCAGATTTTGGAGACTCAGGTGCAGGAAGACTGTTACAGACAGCAGAGGTTGGAGACTGCAGTACAGAAGGAATGTTACAGAGAGAAGAGGTTGAAGACTGGGGTGCAGAGGAATTGTTGCAGAGAGCAGAGGTTGCAGAGTGAGGTGCAGACGGACTGTTACAGAGAGCAGAGTTTGGAGACTGTGGTGCAGAAGCACTGATACAGAAAGCAGAGTATGGAGACTGGGGTGAAGAAGGACCCTTACAGAGAACAGTGGTTGAAGACTGCGGTACAGAAGAATTGTTTTTGAGATTAAGGTTGGAGACTGGGGTGCCGAGGGACCATTGCAGAGAGCAGAGGTTAGAGACTGGGGTGCAGAAGGAATGTTACAGAGAGCAGAATTTGGAAACTGGGTACAGAAAAATTTTCCAGAGAGCAGAGGTTGGAGACTTGGTTGTAGAGAGAGTGTTGCAGAGCAGACGTTGGAGAATGAGGTGCAGAAGGATCATTGCAGAGAGCAGATTATGGAGACTGGGGTATAGAAGGACTGTTCCAGAGAGCAGAGTTTGGAGACTGGGGTGTAGAAGGACTGTTGCAGAAAGCAGTTGTTGAATACTGAGGTGCAGATGGACTGTTTTAGAGAAGAGAGTTTGGAAACAGGGTGCAGAAGGACTGATACAGAGAGCAGAGATTAAAGACTGAGGTGCAGAAGGAATGTTACAGAGAGCAGAGTTTGGAGACTGGGGTGCAGAAGGACTGATACCAAAAGCAGAGGTGAGATACTGGGGTCCAGAAGGACCGTTACAGAGAGCTGAGTTTGGAGACTGCAGTACAGAAGAACTCTTACAGAGAGCAGATGATGCAGACTGTAGTGCAGAAGGACTGTTGCAGAGAACAGAAGTTGAAGACTGGGGTGTATAAGGAACATTGCTGAGAGAAGAGGATAAAGACTAATATGCAGAAGGATTCTTACAGAGAGCATAAGTTGGAGACTGGGGTGCAAAAGGACTGTTACAGAGAGTAGAGTTTGGAGACTTGGGTGCAGAAGGATCTTTCAAAAAGCTGAGGTTGGGGACTTGGGTAGAGAAGGACTGTTGCAGAGAATAGAGTTTGGAAAGTGGGGTGCATAAGGACCGTTGCTGAGAGCAGAGGTTAAAGACTGATGTTCAGAAGGATCATTGCAGAGAGCAGAGGTTGATGACTGTGGTGCACAAGGCCTCTTACAGAGAGCAGAGTTTGGTACTGGGGAGCATTCAAACTGTTACAGAGAGCAGAGTTTGGAGACTGGGTTGCAGAAGATTCTTTCAGAGAGCAGAGTTTGGAGACTGGGTGCAGAAGGGCTGTTATAGAGTGCAGAGGTTGGAGAGTGGGGTGCAGAAGAACTGTTTAAGAGAGCAGAGTTTGGAGACTGGGGTATAGAAGGACTGTTGAACAGAGCAGATGTTGGAGATTGGGGTGCAAAACGACTGTTGCAAAGAGCAGATGTTGGAGACTGAGGTGTAGAAGGACTGTTACAGAGTGCAGATGTTTGAGACTGGGGTGCAGAAAGATCATTGCAGAGAGCAGAGTTCAGAGACTTGGGTGCAGAAGCATCGTTACCAAGAGCAGAGGTTTGCGACTGGACTGCAGAAGGACTTTTACAGAAAGCACAGTTAAGAGACTCTGGTTCAGAAGGAATGTTGCAGAGAGCAGAGGTTGGAGACGGGGGTGCAGGAGGACTCTTGCAGAAAGCAGAGGTTGGAGACTGAGGTGCAGAAAGACTGTTAAAGAGAGCAGAGTTTGGAGACTGGGGTGCAGGAGGACTTATAGAGAAAGCAGATGTTGGAGACTGGGGTGCAGAAAGACATTTTCAGAGAACAGAGGTTGCAGACTAGGATGCAGAAGCACCTTTTTAGAGAGCAGAAGTTGGAGACTGAGGTACAGAATTATTGTTACAGAGAGCAGAGTTTGGAGACTTTTGTGCAGAAGAACTGTTACAGAGAGTAGAGTTTGGTGACTCGGGTGCTGAAAAATTTTTACAGAGAGCAAAGTTTGGAGACTGGGGTACAAAAGGACTTTTACAGAGAGAAGATATTGGAGACTGGGGAGCAGAAGGATTGTTGCAAGGACAAAGGTTTAATACAGGGTTGCAGAAGGAACATTGCAGAGAGCAGAGGTTGGAGACTGAGGTGCAGAAGGATTGTAACAGAGGCCCGAGTTTGGAGACTGCGGTGCAGAAAACTGTTACAGAGAGTAGAGTTTGGAGACTGGGGTACAGAAGCATATTACAGCGAGCAGAGGTTGGAGACTGGGGTGAAAAAAGACTGCTGCAGAGAGCAGAATTTGGAGACTGGGGTGCAGAAGGATTGTTACAGAGAGCAGTGGATGGATACTGGGGTGCAGAAAGACTTGTGCATAGAGCAGAAGTTGGAGATTTGGGTGCAGAAGGAACTGTTGCAGAGAGTAGAAGTTGGAAACTGAGGTGCAGAAGGGCTGTTATCCAGAGCAGAAGATTGAGAGAGGGGTGCAGAATAAATGATTCAAAAAGCAGAGGTTGAAGACTGGGGTACAGGAGGACTATTACAGAGAGCAGAATTTGGAGTCTCCAATAAAGAAGGAGTCTTACAAAGAGCAGAGGTTGGAGACTGGGGTGCAGAAGGACTGTTGCAGAGAGTAGATGATGGAGACTGGGGTCCAGAAGAACTGTAGCAGAGAGCAGAGGTTGGAGACTAAGGTGCAGAAGTACAGTTACACAGAGCACAGTTTGGAGACTGGGGTGCAGAACGACTGATACAGAAAGCAGAGTTGGAGACTGAGGTGCAGAAGGACTGTGGCAGATAGTGGAGGTTAGAGTCTGAAGTGCAGAAGGATCGTTACAAAGAGCAAAGTTTGGAGACCGGGGTTCAGACAGACTTTTACAGAGAGCACAGGTTTGATACTGGGAAGCAGAAGGAATGTTGCAGAGAGCATAAGTTTGAGACTGGGATGCAGAAGTAGTGCTGCTGAAAGCAGAGGTTGGAGACTGAGGTGCAGAAGGACTGTTACAGAGAGCACAGGTTGGAGACTGGGGTAATGAAGGACTGTTACAGAGAGCAGAGTTTGAAAACTGGGTTGCAGAAGGATCTTACAGAGAGCAGAGAATGAAGACTGAGGTGCAGAAGCACTGTTACAGAAAGTAGAAGTTGGAGACTGATGTCCAGAAGGAACGTTGCAGAGAACAGAGGTTGGAGACTGAGGTGCAGATAAATTGTTACAGAGAGCAGAAGTTGGAAACAGGGGTGCAGAAAAACTGATGAAGAGAGCAGAGGTTTTAGACTGGGGTGTACAAGGACTGTTGCAGAGAGTAGAGGTTGGAGATTGGGGTTCAGAAGGACTGTAGCATAGAGCAGAGGTTGGAGACTAAGGTGCAGAAGTACCCTTACAGAGAGCAAAGGTTGGAGAATGCAGTACAGAAGGAATGTTACAGAGAGCAAAGTTTTGAGACTGGTGTGGATAATGACTGTTAAAGAGAGCAGATGTTGGAGACTGGGGTGCAAAAGGACTGTTGCAGAGATCAGAGGTTGCAGACTGAGTTGCAGAAAGATGGTTACAGAGGGCAGAATTTGGAGACTGTGTTTCAAACCACTGATACAGAAAGCACAGGTTGGATACTGGGGTGCTTAAGGACCCTTATAGAGAACAGAGGTTGGAGACTTTGGTACAGAAGGACTGATACAGAGAGCAGACTTTGAAGAATAATGTGCAGAAGAAGAGTTACGTAGAGCAGAGGTTGGAGATTAGGTTGCAGAAGGACTGACACAGAAAGCAGAGGTTGGAAGTTGGGGTGCAGAAGTACTCTTACAGAGAGCAGAGGTTGGAGAATTCAGTACAGAAGGAATGTTACGGAAAGCAAAGTTTTGTGACTGGGGTGCAGAATGACTGTTGCAGAGAGCAGATGTTGGAGACTGGGGTGCAAAAGGACTGTTGCAGAGAACAGAGGATGGAGACTCGGTGCAGAAGGATTGTTGCAGAAAGAAGAGGATGGAGACTGAGGTGCAGAAGGATTGTTACAGAGAGCAGATGTTGGAGACTGGGGTGCAGAAGGACTGTTGCAGAGAGAAGAGGTTTTAGACTGGGATGTAGAAGGACTGTTGCAGAGAGTAGAGGTTGGAGATTGGGGTCCAGAAAGACTGTAGCAGAGAGCAGAGGTTGGAGACTAAAGTGCAGAAGGACAGTTAAACAGAGCAGAGGTTGGAGACTGGGGTGCAGATGCACTGACACAGAAAGCAGAGGTTGGAGACTCGGGTGCAGAAGTCCATTACAGAGAGCAGAGATTGTAGAATGCAGTACAGAAGGACTGTTACAGAGAGCAAAATTTGGAGACTGGTGTGGATAATGACTGTTGCAGAGAGCAGATGTTGAAGACTGGGGTACAAATGGACTGTTACAGAGAGCAGAGGATCGAGACTGGGATTTAGAAGGACTGTTGCAGAGAGCAGTGGTTGCAGACTGAGTTGCAGAAGGACGGTTGAAGAGGGCAGAGTTTTGTGACTATGGTTCAAAACGACTGATACAGAAAGCAGAAGTTGGATACTGGGGTGCATTAGGACCCTTACAGAGAACAGAGGTTGGAGACTGTTGTACAGAAAGACTGTTTCTGAGAGCAGAGGTTGAAGACTAGGGTGCAGAAAAACTGATGTAGAGAACAGAGTTTGGAGACTGAGGTGCAGAGGGATTGTTGGGGCGATCAGAGTATGGAGACTGGGGTGTAGAAGGACTGTTGCATAGAGCAGAGGTTGGAGACTGGGGTGTAGAAGGACTTTTTATGAGAGCAGATGTTAGAGACTTGTGCACAGAAGAACTGTTTCATAGAGCAGAGGTTGGAGATTGAGGTACAGAAGGACTGTTACAGAGAGCAGAGGTTTGAGACTGGGGTGCAGAAGGATCGTTGCATAGAGCAGAGGTTGGAGAGTTATGTGCTGAAGGATCGTTGAAGAGAGAAGAGGTTTGAGACTGGGGTGCAGACGGATCGTTACAGAGAGCAAAGTTGGAGACAGGGGTGCAGAAAGACTTTTACAGACAGCATAGGTTTGAGACTGAGGTGCAGAAAGAATGTTGCAGAGAGCAGAGGTAGGAGACTGGGGTTCAGAAGGACTGTTGCTGAAAGCAGAGGTTGGAGACTGACGTGCAGAAGGACTGTTACAGAGAGCAGAGTTTGGACACTGGGGTGCAGAAGAACTGAAAAAGAAAGTAGATGTTGGAGACTGGGGGGCAGAAGGACGGTTACAGAGAGCAGAGTTTGGAGACTCTAGTACAAAAGGACTGTTACAGAGAGCAGAGTTTAGAGACTGGGGTGTAGAAGTACAGTAGAATTTGGAGATAGGTTCCAGAAGGACTGTTACAGCGAGCAGGGTTTGGAGACTGGTGTGCAGAAGGTTCTTATAGAGAGCAGAGGTAGGAGACTGGGGTGCAGAAGGATTGTTTTAGAGAGAAGAGGTAGGAGACTGGGGTGCAGAAGGATCGTTGCAGAGAGTAGAGCTTGGAGACTGTGGTGCAGAAGGCCTATTACAGAGAGCAGAGGTTGGAGACTGGGATGCAGAAGGCCTGTTTCAGAGAGCAGAGTGTGGAGACTGGGGTGCAGAAGGACTGTTACAGAGAGCAGAGTTTGCAGACGGGGTTTCAGAATGGTCTTACAGAGAGCAGAGGTAGGAGACAAAGGTACAGAAAGACTGTTACAGAGAGCAGAGGTTGGAGACTTGGGTACAGAGCAATTGTTGCAGAGAGCAGTTTTTTCAGATTGAGGTACAGAAGAACTGTTGCAGAGAGCAGATGTTGAAGACTAGGTTGCACAAGGACTGTTGCAGCAAGCAGATGTTGGAGACTCGTTTGCAGAAGGATCGTTGCAGAGAGCAGAGGTTGGAGACTGGGGTGCAGATGGAGTGATACAGAGAGCAGAGTTTGGAGACTTCGTTCAGAAGGCCTGTTACAGAGCAGAGTTTGGAGACTGGGTGCAGACAGATCTTACAGAGAGCAGGGTGTGGAGACTGCAGTGCAGAAGCACTGTTACAGAGAGTAGAAGTTGGAGACTGAGGTGAGAAGGACCCTTGCAAAGAGCAGAGGTTGGAGACTGAAGTGCAGAAGTATAGTTACAGAGAGAAGAGTTTGGAGACTGGGGTTCAGAAAAACTTTTGCTGAAAGCAGAGGGTGGAGACTGGGGTGTAGAAGGACTGTTGCAGAGAGTAGAGGTTGGAGATTGGTGTCCAGAAGGACTGTTACAGAGAGCAGAGTTTGGAGACTGTGGTGGAGAAGGACTGTTGCAGAGAGCAGATTCTGGAGAATGGGGTGCAAAAGGAAAGCTGCAGAGAGTAGAGGATGGAGACTGGGGTGCAGAACTATCGTTGGGGCGAGCAGAGTATGGAGAATGGGGTGTAGAAGAACTGTTACAGAGAGCAGAGTTTGGAGACTAGGGTTTAGAAGGATTTTTTCAGAGAGCAGACGTTGGAGACTTGGGTGAAGAAGAACTGTTGCAAAGAGCAGAGGATAGAGACTGAGATGCAGAAGATGGTTACAGAAAGCAGAGTTTGAAGACTGAGGTGCAGAAGGACAGTTACAGAGATAAGAGTTTGAAGACAGGGTTGCAAAAAAAATCTAACAAAGAGCAGAGTTTGGAGAATGAGGTACAGAAGGACTTTTAGAGAGTGCAGAGGTTGGAGACTGAGGTGTAAAAGGATCGTTGGAGAGAGCAGTGTTTGGAGACTGTGGGGCAGAAGAACTTTTACTGAGAGCACAGGTTGGAGTCTGGGGTGCAGAAGGACTTTTACAGAGAGCACATGTTAAAGCCTGAGTTGCAGAAAAACGGTTGCAGAGAGCAAAGTTAGGGGACTGGGATGCAGAAGAGTGTTGCAGAGAGCAGAAGTTGGAGACTGAGGTGCAAAAGGACCCTTACAGAGAGCAGAAGTTGGAGACTGGTGTAAAGAGGAGTGTTACAGAGAGCAGAGGTTGGAGACACGTGTGTAGAAGAATCTTACAGGGAGCATAGGTTGAAGACTGGGGTGCAAAGGACTGTTGCATAGAGCAGAGGTTTGAGACTGGGGTGGAGAAGGATCATTGAAGAGAGAAGAGTTTGGAGACGGGGTGGAAAAGAACTGTTACATACAGCAGAGGTTAGAGACTGGGGTGAAGAAGTCCTGTTACAGAGAGAAGTTCTTAGAGACTGGGGTGCAGAAGGATAGTTACAGAGATCAGAGTTTTGAGACTGGGTTGCATAAGAATCTTACAGAGAGCAGAGTTTGGAGAATGAGGTACAGAAGGACTGTTAGAGAGAGCAGAGGTTGGAGACTGAGGTGCAGAAGGATTCTTGGAGAGAGCAGTGTTTGGAGATTGCTGTGCAGAAGGACTGATACAGAAAGCAGAGGTTTAAGACTGGGGTGCAGAAGGACCCTTACAGAGAACAGAGGTTGGAGACTGAAAGACTCTTACAGAGAGCAGACATTGGAGACTGGGGCACAGAATGACTGTTGTAGAGAACAGAGTTTGGAGACTGGTTTACATAAGGACCATTGCAGAAAGTAGAGGGTGGAGACTGGGTTTCAGAAGGATCTTACAGAGAGCAGAGTTTTGACACTGAGGTGCAAAAGGACTGTGGCAGAGAGAAGAGTTTTTAGATTTGGGCGCTGAAGGACTGTAGCAGAGAGCAGAGGTTAAAGTCTGAGGTGCAGAAAGACTGTCACAGAGAGCAAAGGTTAGAGACTGGAGTGCAGAAGGACTGATACAGAAAGCAGAGTTTGGAGACTGGGGTGCAGAAGGACCCTTACCGAGAGCAGAGGTTGGAGATTGCAGTACAGAAGGACTGTTAAAGAGAGCAGAGGTTGGAGACTGGGGTGGAGAAGGACTGTTCCAGAGAGCAGAGTTTGAAGACTGGTTGCAGAAGGACTGTTTCAGAGAGCAGAGGTTGCAAAGTGAGGTGCAGAATGAGGGTTACAGAGAGCAGAGTTTGGAGACTGTGGTCTAGAAGGACTTATATAGAAAGTAGAGGTTGGAGACTGGGTTGCAAAACGACCCTTACAGAGAACAGAGGTTGGAGACTGCAGTACAGAAGGACTGTTGTAGAGAACAAAAAATGGAGACTGGGGTGCAGAGGTACCAATGCAGAGAGCAGAGGTTGGAGACTGGGGTGCAGTAGGAATGTTACAGAGAGCACAGGTTGGAGACTGAGGTGTAGAAGGAGTGTTACAAAAAGCAGATGTTGGAAATTGGGGTGTAGAAGGACCCTTACAGAGAGCAGAAGTTGGAGACTGCGGTACAGAAAGAGTGTTCCACAGAGCAGATCTCGGAGACTGGGGAGCAGGAGGACTGTTGCAGAGGACAGAAGTTGGAGAGTGGGGTGGAAAAGGAATGTTACAGAGAACAAAGTTTGGAAACTGGAGTGCAGAAGGATCGTACAGAGATCAGAGTCTGGAGACTGTGGTGCAGAAGGACTGTTGCCAAGAGCAGAAGTTGGAGACTGGGGTCCAGAAGGATCGTTTCAGAGACCAGATTTTAGAGACTGAGGTGCAGATGGATTGTTACAGAGAGCAGATTTTGGAGACTGAGGTGCAGAAGGATTGTTACAGAGAGCGGAGGTTAGAGACTGGGGTGCAGAAGGACTGTTGCAGATAGCGGATTTTGGAGACTGGGTTGCAGAAGGACTGTTATAGAGAGCAGAGGTTGGAAACTGGGGTGCAGAAGGACTGATAGAGAAAGCAGAGATTGAAGACTGGGGTGCAGAATGACCATTACAGAGAGCAGAGTTTGGATTTTGCAGTACAGGAGAACTGTTACAGACAGCAGAGTTTGGAGACTGGGGTGCACAAGGACTTTAAAAGAGAGCTGATGTTTGTAACTAGGGTGCCGAAGGACTGTTGCTGAGAGCAGTGTTTGGAGACTGGGGTGCAGAAGAACTTTTGCGGAGAGTAGAGGTTGGAGACTGGGGTGCAAAAAGACTTTTAGAGAGAGCAGAGTTTGTAGACAGCGGTGCAGAAAGATCTTACAGAGAGCAGAATTTGGAAACTGAGGTGCAGAAAGACTGTTAAAGAGAGTAGAGGTTGGAGACTGAGGTGTAGATGGACTCTTAAAGAGAGCAAAGGTAGGACACTGGAGTGCATAAGGTTCCAGACAGCAGAGTTTTCAGACTGTGGTACAGAAGGACTGTTGCAGAGAGCATATTTTGGAGACTGGAATGCAGAAGGACTGTTTCAGAGAGCAGAGGTTGGAGACTGGGGTGTAGAAAAACTGTTACACAGAGAAGAGTTTGGAGATTCAGGTGCAGAAGGACTGTTACAAAAAGCAGAGTTTGGAAATTGGGATGCAGAAGGACCATTAAAGAGAGCAGAGGTTGAAGACTGCGGAATAGAACTCTTACCAATAGCAGAGGTTGGAGACTGGGGTGCAGAAGGACTGTTATAGAGAGCAGAGGTTGGAGACTGAGGTGTAGAATGAGTGTTACAGAGAGGAGAGTTTGGAGAATGACGTGCAGAAGGACTGTTACAGAAAGCAGAGGTTGGAAATTGGGGTGTAGATGGATGGTTACAGAGAGCAGAGGTTGGAGACTGCGGTACAGAAGGACTGTTACACAGAGAAGATCTCGATGACTGGGGAACAGAAGGACTGTTGCAGAGGACAGAAGTTGGAGAGTGGGGTGGAGAAGGAATGTTACAGAGAGCAGAGTTCAGAAACTGGAGTGGAGATGGATCTTACAGAGAGCAGAGGTTGAAGGCTGTGGTGCAGAAGGACTGTTGCACAGAGCAGAAGTTGGAGACTGGGATCTACAAGGATCGTTGCAGAGAGAAGATTTTAGAGACTGAGGTGCAGATGGACTGTTACAGAGAGCAGAGTTTCAAGACTGAGGTGCAGAAGGACAGTTACAGAGAGCAGATTTGGAGTCTGGTTTGGAGAAGGAATGTTACAGAGAGCAGAAGTTGGAGACTGGGGTTCAGATGGATCTTACAGAGAGCAGAGTTTAGAGACTGGGGTGCAAAAGAACTGTTGCAGAGAGCAGATGTTGGAGACTGGGATTGAAAAGAATCATTGCAGAGAGAAAAGGTTGAAGACTGGAGTGCATAAGGATTTTACACAGAGCAGAGTTTGGTGACTAGGGTGCAGGACTGTTGCGGAGAGCAGAGGTTGGAGACTGGGGTGGAGAAAACTTATTGCAGAGAGAAGAGGTGAGAGACTGGGGTTCTGAAGGCCTGTTACAGAGAGCAGAGGTTCGATACTGGGTTATAAAATTCCTGTTACAGAGAGCAGAGGTTGAAAACTATTTTGCAGACGGACTATTACAGAGAGCAGAGGTAGGAGACTGAGGTGCAGAAGGATCATTGCAGAGAGCAGAGATTTTAGACTGAGTTGCTGAAGGACTGTTGCAGAGAGCAGATTTTGGGGACTGGTGTGCAGAAGGACTGTTGCATAGAGCAGAGGTTGGAGACTGGGGTGAAGAAAGATCGGTGCAGAGAGCAGAGGTTAGAGACTGGTGTGCAGAAGGACTGTTACATAGAGCAGACTTTGGCGACTGGGTTGGAGAAGGATCCTACAGAGAACAGAGGTTGAAGAATCAGGTGCAGAAAGACTGTTACAGAGAGTAGATGTTGGAGACTGAGGTGCAGAAGTAACGTTGCAGAATACGAAGTTTGGAGACTGAGGTGCAGAAGGATTGTTACAGAGAGCAGAGGTTGGAGACTGGGGTGCAGAAGGACTGTTGCAGATAGCGGACTTTGGAGACTGGGGTGCAGAAGGACTGTTATAGAGAGCAGAGGTTGGAAACTGGGGTGCAGAAGGACTGATACAGACAGCAGAGATTGGAGTCTGGATTGCAGAAAGACCCTTACAGAGAGCAGAGGTTAAATTCTGCAGTACAAGAGGACTGTTACAGAGAGCAGAGGTTGGAGACTGGGGTGGAGAAGGACTGTAAAACAGAGCTGATGCTGGTAACTAGTGTGCCGAAGGACTGTTGGAGAGAGCAGAGTTTGGAGACTGGTGTTCAGAAGGACTGATACAGAAAGCAGAGTTTGAAGACTTGGGTGAAGAAGGACTGTTACAGAGAGTAGAGGTTGGAGACAGTGGTGCAGAAGTATCTTACAGAGAGCAGAATTTAGAGACTAAGGTGCAGAAGGACTGTTGTAGAGATCAGAGGTTGGAGACTGTTGTGCAGTAGGATCATTGCAGAGAGCAGAGGTTAAAGACTGGGGTGCAGAAGGATCGTTCCAGAGAGCAGAGGTTGGAGACTTGCGTGTAGACAGCCTGCTTAAAAGAGCAGATTTGGAGACTGGCGTGCAGAAGGCCTGTTAGAGAGAGGAGAGGTTGGAGACTGGGTGCAGAAGGACTGGTACAGAGAGCAGATTTTGAAGAAAGGGTTGCTGAAGAATCTTACAGAGAGCAGAGTTTGGAGACTAAGGTGCAGGTGGATTGTTAAGGAGAGCAGTGGTTGGAGACAAAGTTGCAGAAGGATCGTGAAGAGTAGAGGTTTCAGACTGAGGTGCAGAATGACTGTTGCAGAGAGCAGATGTTGGAGAGTGGCGTGCAGAAGGACTGTTGCAGAGAGCAGATGTTGCTAACTAGGGTCCAGACGGACTAATGTAGGAAGCAGAGTTTGGAGACTGGGGTGCAGAAAGACTGTTGCAGAGAGCAGAGGTTGGAGACTGAGGTGCAGAAGTCCTGTTACAGAGAGCAGAGTTTGGAGACTCGGATTCAAAAAGACAGTTTCAGAGAGCAGAGGTTAAATACAGGGGTGCAGAAGGATATTACAGAGAGCAGAATTTGGAGACTGAGTTACAGAAGGACTGTTGCAGAGATCAGACGTTATAGACTGAGGTGCAGAAGGACTCTTACAGTGAGCAGAGGTTGGAAACTGGAGTGCAGAAGGACTGACACAGAAAGCAGCGATTGGAGTCTAGGGTGGAGAAAGACTGTTACAGAGAGCAGAGGTTGGATACTGCAGTACAAGAGGACTGTTACAGAGAGCAGTGGTTGAAGACCGGTGTGCAGAAGTGGTAGCAGAGAGCAAATGTTGGTAATTAGGGTGCAGAAGGGCTGTTGTAGAGAGGAGAGTTTGGAGACTGGGGTGCAGAATGACTCTTGCGGAGAGCAGAGGTTGGAGACTGGGGTGCAGAAGGACTGTTACAGAGAGCATAGGTTGGAGAAAGAGTTGCAGAAGGATCTTACAGAGAGCAGAATTTGGAGACTGAGTTGCAGAAGGACTGTTGCAGAGATCAGAGGTTGGAGACTGGGGTGCAGTAGGATCATTGCAGAGAGCAAAGTTTGGAGACTGGGGTGCAGAAGGATCATTGCAGAGAGCAGAGAATGGAGAGTGGGGTGCAGAAGGCCTGCTATAGAGACCAGAGTTTCGAGACTAGGGTGCAGAAGGCCTGTTACAGAGAGGAGAGGTTGGAGACTGGGGTGAAGAAAAACTGTTACAGAGAGCAAAGTTTGGAGACTGGTTTGCTGAAGAAACTTACAGAGAGCAGATGTTGGAGACTGAGGTGCAGGTGGACTGTTACAGAGAGCAGTGGTTGGAGACTGGGTTGCAGAAGAATCGTGGAGAGCAGAGGTTTTTGACTGAGGTGCAGAAGTACTGTTACAGAGAGCAGAGGTTGGAGACTGAGGTGTAGCAGGACTGTTACAGAGAGCAGAGTTTAGAGAATGACGTGCAGAAGGATTGTTACAGAAAGCACAGGTTGAAGACTGAGGTGCAGAAGGATAGATACAAACAGCAGAGTTTGGATACTGGGGTTCGGAACGACTGATTCAAAAATCAGAGGATGGAGACTGGGTTGCAGAAGGACCGTTACAGAGAGCAGAGGTTGGAAACTGCGGTACATAAGGTCTGTGACAGAGAGCAGATCTCAGAGACTGGGGAGCAGAAGGACTGTTGAAGAGGACAGAGGTTTGAGACTGGGGTGGAGAAGAAATTTTACAGAGAGCATAGTTTGAAAACTGGAGTGCAGAAAGATCTTACAGAGAGCAGAGGAGGGAGACTGTATTGCAGAAGGACTGTTGCAGAGAGCAGACGTTGGAGACTGGGGTCCAGAAGGTTCGTTGCAGAGAGCAGAGTTTGGAGACTGGGGTGCAGAAGGACTGTTGCAGAGAGCAGATGTTGGAGACTGGGGTGGAAAAGGACTGTTGCAGAGAGCAGATTTTAGAGACTTTGGTGCAGAAGGATTGTTAGAGAGAGCAGGGGTTGGAGACTGAGGTGTGGAAGGACTGTTACAGACAGCAGCGTTTGGAGACTGGGGTGGAGAAGGACTGTTACAGAGAGCAGAGGTTGGAGACTTCCGTTCTGATGGATGTTACAGAGAGCAGAGTTTGCAGACTGGGGTGCAAAAGGACAGTTGTAGAGAGCAGATGTTGGAGACTTGGGTGGAGAAGAATCATTGATTGCAGAGAGAAGAGGTTGGGGACTGGCGTGCAGAAGGCCTATTACAGAGAGCAGAGGTTGAAGACTGAGATGCCGAAGGACTGTTTCAGACATGAGAGGTTGGAGACTGGTGATTAGTAGGATCATTGAAGAGAGCAGAGGTTGGATACAGGCGTGCAGAATGATCGTTGCATAGAGCAGAGTTTGGAGACATTTGTGCAGAAGGCCTGTTACAGAGAGGAGGGGTTGGAGACTGGGGTGCAGAAGGACTGTTATAGAGATCAGTTTTTGGAGACTGAGTTGCTGAAGGACATTACAGAGAGCAGAGTTTGGAGACTGAGCTTCAGGTGGACTGTTACAGAGAGCAGTGTTTGGAGACTGAGGTGCAGAAAAATCGTGGAGAGCATAGGTTTCACACTGAGGTACAGGTGACCTTTTACAAAGAGCAGTAATTGGAGACTGGGGTGCTGAAGGACCCTTAAAGAGAGAAGAGTTTAGAGACTGTGGTATAAGACTGTTACCTAGAGCAGAGGTTGGAGACTGGAGTGCAGAAGGACTCTTACATAGAGCATAGGTTGAAGACTGAGGTGCAAAGGATAGATACAGGGAACAGATTTTGGAGACTGTGGTTCAGGCAGACTGATACAGAAAGCACAGGTTAGAGACTGTGGTATACAACGACCTTTATAAAGAGCAGAGGTTAGAGACTGCGAAACAGAAGGACTGTTAAAGAGAACAGAACTCGGAGACTGGGAGAGGAAGGACTGTTGCAGAGAGCAAAGGTTGGAGACTGGGGTGGAAAAGGAATTTTATAGAGAGCAGAGTTTGGAAACTAGAGTGCAGAAGGATCTTATAGAGAGCAGAGGTCGGAGACTGTGGAGCAGAAGGACTGTTGCTGAGACCAGAGGTTAAAGTCTGGGGTCCAGAAGGATCCTTGCAGATAGCGGAGTTTGGAGACTGGGGTGCAGAAGGAGTGTTGCAGAGAGCAGATGTTGAAGACTGGCTTGCAGAAGGAAAGTTGCTGAGAGCAGATTTTAGAGACTGGGGTGCAGAAGGACTGTTACAGAGAGCATAGGTTGGAGACTGTGGTTCAGATGTATATTACAGAGAGCAGAGGATCTTATAGAGAGCAGAGGTCGGAGACTGTGGAGCAGAAGGACTGTTGCTGAGACCAGAGGTTAAAGTCTGGGGTCCAGAAGGATCCTTGCAGATAGCGGAGTTTGGAGACTGGGGTGCAGAAGGAGTGTTGCAGAGAGCAGATGTTGAAGACTGGCTTGCAGAAGGAAAGTTGCTGAGAGCAGATTTTAGAGACTGGGGTGCAGAAGGACTGTTACAGAGAGCATAGGTTGGAGACTGCGGTTCAGATGTATATTACAGAGAGCAGATTTTGGAGACTGTAGTTCAAAACGACTGTTGCAGAAAGCAGATGTTGGAGACTGGGGTTTAGAAGAATCGTTGTAGAGAGAAGAGGTTTTAAACTGGGGTGAATAAAGCCTGTTACAGAGAGCAGAGTTTGGAGACTGGGTTGCAGAAGTCCTGTTACAGAGAGCAGAAGTTGGAGACTGTTGTGCAGACGGACAGGTACAAAGTGCAGAGTTTAACCCCTGGGTTGCAGAAGGATCTTACAGAGAGCAGAGTTGCGAGACTGAGGTGCAGAAGGACTGTTGCAGAGAGCAGATGTTGGTAACTAGTGTTCAGAAGGACTGTTGAAGAGAGCAGAATTTTTAGACTAGGGTGGAAAAGGACTGTTGCAGAGAGCAGAGGTTAGAGACTCAGGTTTGTAAGTCCTGTTACAGAGAGCAGAGGTTGGAGACTCCGGTGCAGAAGGACTATTACAGAGAGCAGAGTTTGGATACAGGGGTGCAGAAGCATCTTATAGAGAGCAGAATTTGGAGACTGAGGTGCAGATGGACTGTTCCAGAGATCAGATGTTGGAAACTGGGGTGCAGAAGGATCGTTGCAGAGAGAATATTATGGAAACTTGGGTGCAGAAGGCCTGCTACAGAGTGAAGAGTTGGGAGACTGATGTCCAGAAGGCCTGTTACAGAGAGGAGAGGATAAAGACTGGGGTTCAGAAGGACTGTTATAGAGAGCAGAGTTTGGAGACTGGGTTGCTGAAGGATCTTACGAAGAGAAGAGGTTGGTGACTGAGGTGCAGGTGGACTTTTACAGAGAGCAGTGGTTGGAGACGGAGGTGCAGAAAGACCATGCAGAGAGGAGAGGTGTCAGACTGAGGTGCCGAAGGATTGTTACAGAGAGCAGAGGTTGGAGACTGAGGTGTAGAAGTACTGTTAGAAAGAGCAGTGTTTGGAGACTGAGGTGCAGAAGGAGTGTTACAGAAAACAAAGGTTGGAAATTGGGGTGCAGAAGGACCGTTACAAAGACCATAGTTTGGAGAATGCAGTATAGAAAAACTGTTACAGAGAGCAGAGGTTGGAGACTGGGGTGTAGAAGAAATGTTACAGAGAGCACAGATTGGAGACTGAGGTGTAGAAGGATAGATACAGAGAGCAGAGTTTTGATACTGTTTTGCCGAAGGACTGTTACAGAGAGCAGATGTTGGAGACTGGGGAGCAGAAGGACTTTAGCAGAGGACAGAGGTTGGAGACTAGGGTGCTGCGGGACACTTGCAGAAAGCATAGGTTAAAGACTGGTTTGGAGAAGGAATGTTAGAGAGAGCAGAGTTTGGAAACTGGAGTGCAGAAGAATCTTACAGAGAGCAGAGGTTGGAGACTGTGGTTTAGAAGACTCTTCCAGACAGCAGAGGTTGGAGACTGGGGTCCAGAAGGATCGTTGCAGAGAGCAGAGTTTGAGTACTGTGGTGCAGAAGTATGGTTGCAGAGAGCAGAGGTTGGAGACTGGGGTTCAGAAGGACTGTTGCAGAGAGCAGAGTTTGGAGACTGGAGTGCAAAGGACTGTTACAAAGAGCAGAGGTTCTAGATTGAGCTGCTGAAGGACTGTTGCAAAGAGAAGAGGTTTGAGACTGGGCTGCAGAAGGAATGTTGCAGAGAGCATATGTTGGAGACTGGGGTGCAGAAGAACTGTTACAGAGAGCAGAGGTTGGAGAC
The DNA here is from genome assembly GCF_052094955.1 of Ictidomys tridecemlineatus. Taxonomy (NCBI): domain Eukaryota; kingdom Metazoa; phylum Chordata; class Mammalia; order Rodentia; family Sciuridae; genus Ictidomys; species Ictidomys tridecemlineatus. The sequence continues at coordinate 25,614 of NW_027524872.1, forward strand.
TGGGGTTCAGACGGATCTTACAGAGAGCAGAGTTTGGAGACTGGTGTGCAAAAGGACTGTTGCAGAGAGCAGAGGTTGGAGATTTGGGGTGGAGAAGAATCGTTGCAGAGAGAAGAGGTTGGAGAATGGGTTGCAGAAGGCCTGTTTCAGAGAGAAGAGATTGGAGACTGGCTTGCAGAAGTCCTGTTACAGAGAGCAGAGTTTGGAGACTGTTGTGCAGAAGGAGTGTTACAGAGTGCAGAGTTTAAAGACTGGGTTGTAGAAGGAACGTACAGAGAGCAGAGTTAGGAGAATGAGGTGCAAAAGACTGTTGCAGAGAGCAAAAGTAGGAGATTGGGTGTAGAAGGGTCTTTGCAGAGAGCAGAGTTTTAAGACTGAGGGGCAGAAGGACTGTTGATGAGAGCAGATGTTGGAGACTGGTGTGCAGAGTACTGTTGCAGACAGCATAGGTTGGAGACTTTGGTGAAGAAAGATCGTTGCAGAGGGCAGAGTTTCGAGACTGGTGTGCAGAAGCACTGTTACAGAGAGCTGAGTTTGGAGACTGGGTTGCAGGAGAATCTTAGAGAGAACAGAGGTTGCAGACTGAGGTTCAGAAGGACTGTTACAGAGAGTAGAGGTTGGAGACTGATTTGCAGAAGGACCCTTGCAGAGAACAGAGTTTGGAGACTGAGGTGCAGAAGGATTGTTACAGATATCAGAGGTTGGTGACTCTGGTGCTGACGGACTCTGCAGAGAGCAGACGTTGGAGACTGGAGTCCAGAAGAATCATTGCAGGAAGCAGATTTTGGAAACTGGAGTGTAGAAGTACTGTTGTAGAGAGAAGATGTTGGAGACTGGGGTGCAGAAGGACTGCTGCAGAGAGCAGAGTTTGGAGAATGTGTTGCAGAAGGACTGTTGAAGAGAGCAGAGTTTGGAGATTGAGGTTCAGAAGGACTGTAACAGAGAGTAGAGGATGGAGACTGGGGTGCAGAAGGACTGTTACAGAGATCAGAGTTTGGAGAGTGGGGTTCAGATGGATCTTACAGAGCGCAGAGGTTGGAGACTGTGGTGCAAAAGGACTGTTGCAGAGAGAAGAGGTTGAAGACTGGTATTCAGAAGAATTGTTGCAGAGAATAGATTTTGGAGACTCAGGTGCAGAACGCCTGTTACAGAGAGCAGATTTTTGAGACTGGGTTGCAGAAGTCCTGTTACAGAGAGAAGAGGTTGTAGACTGTTGTGCAGAAGGAGGGTTACATAGTGCAGAGTTTAAAGACTGGGTTGCAGAAGTATTTTACAGAG